>NC_136521.1:1694267-1976767 GCF_053919585.1 Euprymna scolopes | reverse complement strand
GAGGTTTTTCATAGAGCTTTCCAGATGGTATGTATTGGAACAGTACAACAAGTGCACTTTAGCCGAGGGAAAATTACTTTGAAGAGGACTAGAGTTTTATATGTGTACTATCAATAAGCGTTAATATACAAAAAAAAAACGTTTGAAAACTTAATAAAGGGTACGTCACCTAATATCATATGAGATAAATAAGAATATATACCCGGCGTTGGACGGTATTAAACGTAACGTTAAATTCCTTTTGAAAACGAATTAAAAAGGGAAGAACAAAAACTAAGACGTGTGCATGCTAGTATTATGGCTTTTCTTTTAAACAGTTAACCTCTTGTAAGTAAAAAAATACTCGAGGTGGGATTAAAACCATAACACAGTGAGTCAAGTACGATAAGCATTACACTGGCTTGCCACGATGTATAAAAACTGTTTTCAAACAGTGAATCACTTGACAAACAGATAAATATCCGCTGACTCCCATGTACCAATTTTTCTGTTATAACCACTTAGCAACACTTTTTCAGAGTGAAAACTAATTATATATTTATCCACGTGTTCGACTACTCTATATATCAAGTTTCAAGTATGGAGACCAAATGTTTATTGAATATATTGGTTGAGAAGTGTCCTCACGAACACACATATTCTCACTTTAATAGATATATAAATAGATGTTAAACGAATAACTCTGTGCGTTTTTTTTACTAAGATCATTATACAGGGTGCATTACCAGTTAATAATCGTTTTTGTTTTTGTTTTTTGTCATTTAACGATCAAGTTTCGACACCATATTTTTAATTGAATCATATGTAGTTTTCCTCATTGAATTCGTAGTTTTACAACGGTAATTTGTATATATAAGTGAAATAGACCAATATTGATTACTCAGTGTCAGAAGTATAAATGGACGTTTTTTTTTCTGTTTCCATAGAACTACATGTACTGGAGATATATGAACACATTCAACCGAGTAATGCCTTTCATGGAGAGGACTCTGTGCATGCGCAATGGTGGAAGTCAGTACTTTATGGGTGATCAGGTAAGTTGGAAATATGTTTTAATCGTTTCTAAAATATTTTTTTAAGATTACCATGAAAGCAAATGAAAAATGGAAGTTTTATGTAGACACGGTCCGTTGGAAGATTTTTGCGGGGTTTTATTTCTTGAAAAAAAAATGTAGTGATGAAGACTTTGAAAAATACATTGAATTTATTAATATCATGACGATAAATGTGAAAAAAATACAGCTCTGACATTTTTGTGATGAGGACTGATTGTATATGTTACTTGTATTGATCGGACTATTGTTCTCATCTTAAGTGTTAATTTGGCAACTTTTGGTCGGTTTGGCTTTCGACTGTCTTTAGGCACGTCTGTTGTGTTATATTGAAAAAAAAAGAAAAGTTAATGTCTCTGTAGACACTTTCGTATTCTGGGAGTTAGTCTCTATTTTATTGCTGTGGTTTCGTATGTGTAAAAATATTGGTCGAGAAATGGGAGAAACTCTAATAATAAACAAATACTCAAGATGAGAACAATAATCTGATCAAAAGAAGTCATATGAAAAATAATCGTTTACACGCTATTTCCGCTGTCTTCGATTACTTTTCCTAAACTTGCAAATTACGCTCACTCGCTATTGTTTCGCTTTTATATTCATACCCATTACTTTAAATTATTAGAAGTAAACTGCCCGATAAGAAAACAAAACTAATCGATACACCCGGATAAATGATATAAATATAAACCAGTTAAAAGTTGAAACCATAAACTCATATGGGGCATCGATGCACACACATATTAACCTATTCTAGCAAAGAGATCAGATGTGAAAATTGTTAAAAAGAAAAAAAATCCTAGCAATGATTCGCCGTTTTGGCAGATCACAAGGTGCATACCAAGGACACGGATAATTAAAACAAATACACTGAATTAGCCAAAGAGTTGAAGAACGTACGGAGGATGAAGAAGTCAAGTCAACACTATACATCGTGTGAGCACGAGGAACAACTTAACATAAATATTTTTCTCTGTAAATATGTATTTTGCGATGATAACATTCTATTTTTCCAAATATTATGACGATCATAAGACTCATGTAGCAAACTTTCGCCGTTTCTCTGCTAATATCTAACAATTATTGTGATTTATATTGTTCTTTTTGTCCATTTGTGAATGAATTAAAAATTTTCCTACGTGATTATTGAAACGAGTTAAACGACCTTTTACGATAGATTTCTTTATCCTTCTTTCTTCTTTTCTCCAGATGATGTGGTGCGACATGATGTTCTATTGTTGCATGGAGAATATGTACAGTGAATACCCCAATATGTTCAGCAGCTACCCTAAGATGATGGCTCTGTACAACAGATTTGCCAGCCACCCCAAGATTTGCAGTTACCTGAAGAGCCGTTGCAACTCCAGCTGGTAGACAACCGGCCAAACAGAGGGAAAGTTTCTCCGTCGATTCACATATTTTTATTAAGTAGAAACCATCTAGAGGAATGCGGGAACTTCCCGAATGATGAAAACGAACTTCAACGTTTTAATCGCGTGTAAGGTATCTTACATTTTCATATCGAATAAATAAAAGTTATATTTTACAAACATAATTTCAATTGTCTGTGTTTTTCTTTTCGTTGTTCAATTTTCATCCCACTCTTTATCCATGCTTAAACCTAAACGTAGATTCCATGAACAAAGCTTATTTCTTAGAACTGCACCCCCGAGGAACTGTTTTCGGTTTACTTGCTTTTCAGCTGACCACAATATGGCTGTCTTCAAGTCCAATGTAAACAAGTTCTTGATAAGCTGTTCCCCTTGAGTTAAAAAATTTACTGAATTTCCATTACTGACAATTACTATATTGTCCAGTTACAGCTGTACACTCTTTAACCCTTATTTTGGAGTGGCCCCTAGGTTTTGATAAGTGGTGATACCTACGTAAAACATATTGTTAACATCTGTTTAAGAAAAGGACTCGTTTTTTGAAATAGCAGGCATATATTTTCTTTACCTTCAAGCCAACATTCGCCTTTAAATTGGGGACATATATGTTTTCGTGTCTGCTAAAAGCAAATATCACACTCAAACTTGGAACAGATAAGTTTATTCCTGGATATTAAGAAATTTTTTAATATATTACCTAATGAATTTTAGAGGAGTCGCAATAGGACAGCGGTTGTTTTGTAATACGCATGCGCATAGGTGTTCTATGACCAAGTTCTGTATACACGTGTATTGTATGCGTGTGGGCTCGTATATCTCTCGTCTTTAGTAAATGTGTGTCTTGTATAGATAATCTTAACGTATATCTATATAAAACTGAGAATGCGTGGGTGAGGACACTTCTATTATGTTTGTCCAAAGATAATGTCATTTATAATATATATATTTTTTGAACATCAAAAAAACATTATTTTGACACCAACCTTATAAATGTATATATTCAAAAACATTTTTTATCTACTTACTTAAAGAGTATTCAGATATATGGAAGATTTTTAATCGGTTTTCATCGAGAAAATAAAAATTTGAACACGTCAAAAAAAAAAAAGGATAATCTTATATAATGATATTATAAACGTATATAGTCAAACGATTTTTTTTCATCTACTTACTTGAAATTTGGTATGCACCGTATTCAGACATATGAAAGATTTTTTAATCGGTTTTCACCAGGAAAAGTATGTGGACCTGATCTCATCCCGGCTGTGCTATTAAAAAAATGCACCGCCGAAGTAGCTCCAGTTCTCTCCAAACTTTACAATAAATGTCTTAACGAATCTTGCTTCCCTGCCTGCTGGAAAACTGCTTCTGTAGTACCAGTTTTTAAGAATTCTGACCCAGTAAATTATCGCCCCATTAGCCTCCCCCCACTTTTCGCTAAAATATGTGAGACCATAATTAACCAAGCTCTAGTCCATCATCGTATCGATGCTAAACTTCTTACTGACAAACAATATGGATTTAGGCAAGCCAGTTCCACAGCAGACATCCTAACTGTAACATCAGAAAGTATATACCATTCACTAGACAAAGCGGGGAAAGATAGAGCGGTAGCTCTAGATATACCTAAAACTTTTGACAGGGTATGGCATGAGGGTCTTCTCAAGAAAATCAGATCATGCGATATCACTGGAAGAATACATAACATAATTAAATCCTTCTTAGATAAGAGAAAAATCCAGGTTGTCCTCGACGGTCGTACATCTAAACAATATGATATAAATGCGGGAGTGCCACAGGGGTCTATCCTTGGACTATTATTCCTAATATTCATAAATTACCTCCCTGACAAAATTGTCTGTGAGATGGGTATATATGGACGACGCCACGCTCTATAACAGGCACGCGGGGGAAAACAAATGAACACATAACTAAAGAAATGGCAGAAACACTAGAAGATGACCTCCGATCCGTAGTGGAATGGGACAAAATTTGGATGGTCATATTCAATGCTGCCAAGACTAAATGTGTTTCCTTCAATAATTACAAGAAACCTTCCCTACCACAAATAGCAATGGCCAATGACTCTTTATCTGAAAGTACAGCTTTTAAAGTCCTCGGCCTAACGTTCACAGGAAACATGAGTTGGAACAATTACATTTAGAACATTGCCAAGCCCGCTGCGAAGAAGGTGGGTTCTCTCTTCTGTGCTAGAAAGCTATTAACGCCCGAAAGTATCCTATACCTCTATAAGGCCACCATTCGCCCATGTATGGAGTATTGTTGTCATATTTGGGCTGGTGCATCTGTCACTAGTCTCTCGCTCCTAGACAAGGTTCAAAAGAGAGTCGCCAATTTGATAGGTCCTGGACTGTCATCTAAATCTCAGCCTCTGTCCCATCGACGAAATGTTGCAACGCTCTGCCTGTTCTACAAGTATTTAACGATGAATGCTCTGACGAACTGCAAGCACTTGTTCCCCCTCGATGTAAATACCCCCGACAAACCCGACAAGCAACAAAATCGCACCCCTTCACGGTAGATATTCCTAGATGTAAGAGATCCATTTACTCCAGTATTTTCTTCCCCAGAACTGTTAGACTTTGGAATTCCCTTCCGGATCCCTGCTACCCCAACTGTACTGACATGCAGAAGTTCAAGTGTAACGTGAACCGACATCTTGCTGCGCAACTCCCTACACAGTACCCCTGATGCTTATGTACCTGAGAGTAGCCCCCTACAACAAAGTGGCAATGTGCCTTGTTTGAAGTGAAAATGCAAAAAAAAAAAAAAAAGCTGCTAAAATGGTAAAATTTGAAAAACTGGCAATTGGGGATCATCGGATATTTTTTTCTGTTTGTCAACTGTTTCATTTGATTTGAAAACATTTTACACATTCAGGCAAATTGGCATAATGGTTATCGTACTTGACTCTCTGTCTATAAGTTTTGCTTTCGATCTCAGCTAGAGTATTTTCATTTACTTCCAAGAATTGAACTGTTTAGGAAAAAACATACTACTTGTATGCACACGTCTCAGTTTCTTTTTATATTTTTTACTTCATTTTTTTTCAAAAATGTAATGTTACGTTGAATTCCTTGCAACGTGCATACATCTTCTAGTCTTATATACTTGTGTGCATGTAAAGTGTTCCTTTAAATAACATGCACTGTTTTTATTTAGTGAAGCGGGTGTGTATACATATTTCAATTACCCAGTTTAAAAAAGGAGTAATATATTTTAGATCCGGTTTATTAGGAACGAGAGAATACACACTCTTTAATAACATTTATATATATATATATATATATATATATATATATATATATATACACTTATATATATATATATTTATATATATGTATATATTTATACATCTATATATATATATATATTTATAAATATATATTATATATATATGTATTTATATATATATACATATACATATATATATATATATATATTTATATATATATATATTTATATATATGTGTATATATATATATAAGGTGGCCCACTAAAAGTAGCCCAACAAAAATGAAGTACAGAAGAGGCACATTTTAATTGGTAAAATTACCTGTAGCGTTGTTTAAATGAACTGTTATTTTGTAGAGGCGTGCCATAGGAATTCATACATTTCTGGTCACGTTCGTAGATACTGCCTGTAGATCTTCTTTGGTGATTATCCTGAAAGCATTTTTTTATAATCTCTTTCAGTTGGTCTAGATTTGGAGGATTATTTGCATAAACATTTGTTTTGAAGTCCCCCAAAGATAAAAATCATATGATGACAAAGTCGGGGGAACATAGTGGCATTAACCCTTTGCTAATTGTTCCCGCTTCCGTAAACATGTCATGATCCCGTATCAGTGATCGGTAAGACGTGTAGCATATAGCGATATCTTGTTTGAAAAAGAATTGCATTTTGTCTTGTGGTGTCAATTGGTCGATAAAAGAAAAAGTAAGAGCATGCTACTATTAAGTGGACTACTTAATCTGAAAAAAAATGGTTAGGGAAAGATAATTATGGGGCTACTTTAAACTATATATATATATATATATATATATATATATATATATATATATATATATATATATATAGTTTAAAGTAGTCCAATCACTAATCTTTCCCTATTAAATAAAAAAAATAAATAAAATAAGAAATATAAAAATAAAAAAAATTAGAAAATTCATATTCGAATAAAATAAAGTATACAGAGATAGGAATAAACTATAGTTAAATAAAAATGAACGTCATTATATAAAAAATAAATGCGGGCCTGGAAATTTTTCCCCCGGACAGAAACAACATGGCTAACGAGAGCCGAACATCGTTTATGAGTTACGATTAACTGCTTCCCTTTATGTTTGGCTGTAAACCGACAGTATCAATGTTTTTCTGAACTTCTGTACAATTAAACAAATAAATAAATAAATATTAAGCTCTTATATCGAAAAAGTTTTTCTTTGTAATCGAGCACTTTGTTAGAATTCTTTCCCCCCAAAACAGCAAACAAATGTATATATATATATATATATATATATATATATATATATATATATATATATATATATATATACATATATATGTGTGTGTGTGTATGCATATATATACATATATATTGTTTTAACAAAATCAAGACATCACAGAATAGATTGATAGCAACAAATAGCGAATTTCATCGTTTCAAGACAAGACTTTAATCGTTTCAAGAATAGTGAATTTCAACTGTTTTAAATTCTCTCCAAATCACTTTCCTCTTTCCTCTGTATCTCATCGGCCATATTGGTGTGGGGGAAAGGTGGTTAGACACTCCTTCCATATCACATCCTGCACTTACATATACTTATGTATATGGTTGCAAGGATCAGTGCACACACCCACAGAAATACAGAAAGCACTAAGCACTTAAAAAAGGCCTACTATTAAAGAAAAATCTTTAACTTACATTTGTGTTGGTCAACGTGATTCCAAGGGTTTTTTTTCTCCTCCATCTTCTCATGAACACACACACACACCCACACACACACACACACACACACACACACACAAAATAAATAAATAAATAAAAAACATTGATTTTATTTCCAAGTTTCTTTTTGAATAATAAGCAAAACAACTTGGCCTTCGGGACAAGATAAAAGTGTAGTATCTGTTCTTCAGATGCTGCACTTCAATTTCTTGTTCTCTGTCAATGGAGGAGAAATCCTTCACGACTGAGACAATTTTTATTTTTGTTCCTTTTCTCCACATTAAAAAACGACCCTGGTGTCTAACTCTGTCCCGTGGGGAGGCATTGTAAATAGGAACAAGCAAAACAAAGATGAACAAAATATTCTTGTTCTTTTCATGGACAAATTTAAACCCTATATCGTTTGAAAATTATCACTAGAACAGCCTTTCATCGGACGTATTGAATGAAAAACACTTTTACAATGAACAATATTGAATCCATTTCCCTTATAAGGAAAAACATGAGACAATATTTTACCTACATCTCATTCTCCAATCATCTTATCTCCTAATAATAAATATTCTATTAATAAGTATTTTATTAATAAACTAGCGGGGGTACCCGGCGTTGCCCGAGTGTTTGTTTCCGGGACGGGGGGGAGTTTTAAAAAATGTTATGGTAGGTAAGTAGGAAGGATCAAACCCGGAGTCATGAGTAAAAGTAAGAAAATAAAGTGTGAAAAAAAACAAACATCTGCAACGTTAACAGTTCGGCCACCAAGAAAAGTCCATTCCAGTTGTTTAGGAAAAAAAAAAAAAACGACTACGGTAGGTCGGCGCGAACGTGAAAATATAATGTGAATTGTCCAGCACGAAAACCACTACGCCACAGAGCACTGCAGCCTAGTTTAGTGATTTTAAATAACTTCACATGAAAGAACTACGAAGCCAAACCGGTGTTCTCTTCTCAACTGTTCCTTGTGAACGATCCCCAAACGGTGTTAAGTGGTGGCAGGGGAGGAGGGATTTATTAGAGAGAAAATATTTTACCACTTCCATTGATCTTAACCGATTTTGGCCGTGACTTCTCAGCAGAAAAAGTATAGAAATCTAAGATTATCGAGGAATTTGAGAAATAATAAGCCTATAACACACCTTAGATATTATTCTGCCGTTTGTGCATATTATATTTGCATGAAATATCTTGATTTTTAATCCTATTAATGTCAAAATCAGACGGGAAAAAATGAGTTCATTTTATTTATAGAGAATAGAAGAAAGAAGATAGAAGAAGATAGAATAGAAGATAGAAGAAAGAGAATAAGATAGAAGAAGAAGAAGAAGAAGAAGAAGAAGATAGATAGAAGATAGATAGAAGAAGAATAGAAGAATAGAGAAGAGATATACTATTTTGCTCCATGTATGTTTTATTCGAGTGAAAGTGGAGGTCCACTATATTTTCTGGATCAAACCGTTCAAAATAAGAATAATATTTAATGAGCAAGGATTTTTCAAGTTTTACTGATCTAAAAACAGTATCTATTAATCTCCATCCTTTCTTACTAATATAGTTTTTCTAGTGTTGAAATTATATTGCTTATCTTTGTTAAGCTTTTCTACTGATCCAAAAGTATTGTTTTAAAACTAGGAACACAATATTAGTTATATGGGTAGTGAAATAGTCGATACTCTTTTTAGATCAATAGAATATTTTAATAAAGATTAGCCATGTAAATTGAACACTAGAAAGACTATTACTTAAACGGTTTTGATTAATTAATAAATAAATCATAAATGCATATTAGGAATTTGCAAAATTAGAAATCTGCAAAAGCATTATAGATCTCGAACGTAGAGAGTTGTCTCCCTTTCAACGTCATGACTACATACTGGGAATTTTGACATTATAATTCTACAAAAGCTGGCAAATTTCGAATGTATAGAGTTACCTTCCATACAACGACCAAACTAACAGATAATCGTAAATCATTAATAGGTAGGGACGAAAGGAAAAAAAATTGGATCCTAAATTTTAAATGAAGAATAAGATTGCACTGAATAAAGAGAATGTGAATCATTTTTTCTCTATAGAATAACATTAAAACAAAACCCCCTTTTTGAAATTACACAAATAAGTTAGCCAGTATTTTTGTAAATAAACAAAGTAAATTCTAGATTCGAGACAATATAGCTGAGGAATTAGTAGTCCGGATTAGAAAAAATAAAAAACACTAAAGGAATAAAGTAATTTAATTTAATAAATAAGTGATAATCCCTACATAGTACCCCAGTAGATGTTTCCCCTGATAGTAGCCGCCTACATTAAAGTGGCGATGTGCCTTGTTTGGGGTGAAAATGTAATAAAAAAAATTAAAAAAAAGTAAAATATATTAAGTAACCATAGGTAATTAGTGGGAACGTTGAATAAAATTTGATCTAATTTTTTTTGTATTTTTTTAAATAGAGATACGAAAATAGGTAAATATAAACACATATATAAAAACTTTGGAAGGATGAGATGTAGGTAAACAATTATTTTCATATTTTCCATATGGTTTATTGTTAAAGTGTTTTTATTCAATACATCTGATGGAGAAACTGTTCTTGTGAAAATTGTCAAACGATATAGGTTATAATTTGTCCGAATAGTCTTGAAACAATTGAAACTAACGATGGAATAAACTATTTACTGCTATCAATCTGTTCCTTGATCTTCATTTTGTAGCTAACAGTTTAAGTCATCTCATTTTGATTTATTGGTATATGAACGGTTACCAAATTTTCTATTATATAAACCCAATAAAATTTGGAATACTATAAATAAGACTATATATATATATATATATATATATATATATATATATATATATATATGAAGTGACGTTTTTGTGTGTGTGCGGAACAGTCTCAACAAACGTTATTGTCAGTTTTCGTCTACAAGTATCAAACATGATATATAGGGTATTCGGACATATATAACTAATTTGATTTGGTTTCTAACTAAAGAATTACTACTCCAGGTAAAATTTCGAACTTGGCAAATGTAAGTTGTTTTACGAAAGTCCTTTACGCAGGTACAAATATACATGCATTCGTTTAACTACGTTAATTGTTAAAAAGGCAGGTTTAAAGGTGTGATTCGCAAAAATGGTGTAGAATTTACAGTTGTTTTTAAAAATAATTTATAACTTTATATTACAACATATATATAGATATGCATATGTAATTATATATGCATATACCCACACACACACATATATATACTAGTATATTTTATTGATACTATATATATATACTTAAATATATTATTAACATTTTATTTTATATTTTTGTTTTTATATATTAGTTTAAAATAGTAACCGTATTCTAATGTTCTTATTGAAGAAGTCGTATTATCCCCTGTAGACCTATGTATTTAACACCTGTCTTATTTTTTAATATTTAAAATAGCTACATAGTAGGCAGCTATGGATCCCAGTTTTATATTTTAAAACACTTTAGTTAAGGTTTTCTTTTAATTATTATATAGTAGAATTCTCTTTTATTATTGAGGGTTTTGAGAAACCAGCTTAATCAAGTGCTATATCTATTTCTTTTTAACAATTTTAGTTAAGCTTTCTCTGTTTATCCTTATATAATTGCGGTTTTTTAAATCCTAATATTATTGATTTTTAAAAAAAAATTATAATATAGTTGAATTCTCTTTTGTAATTGCACTCTGTTTGAAAGTTGGATTATGTAGGTGCTAAGTTTTCAAAAAATGATCCATTGCCAAAAGTGTGCTTTTTTATAAAGTCTGAAGAAATGTTGGCTTTGAAAATTTTAAAATGACATAATGCTTGAAATTGTCGAACTGGACATGGAAACAATTGTAACGTAAATTGAAATACACTTTTTGTTGCAACCAATACCTTGTTTTGAAATCTTGTTTTTGCTTACACAGTATATTAATGCTCAATTATTGATAATTTTGTAGCTTACTCTTTAAGTCAACCATTTTTGGCTTAAAACTCATTTGTATATGAAAATTTACTGAATTTCACGAACTCAGTATAATTACATATACGTCACTCACTCTCTCTCTCTCTGTCTCTGTCTTTCTGTCTGTCTGTCTCTCTCTCTCTCTCTCTCTCTCTCTCTATATATATATATATATATATATATATATATATGGTGGTTACTGCATCTGTCCAGATGATCGCCATCACATTGAGTTCTCCCAATCTTGTCCATGCCATCGCAGATGACTCTGCACATAAGATAAAAGATGGATCTCAAGTAACGTCTGTACATCGTTGTATTAAACTAACAAGCGCTTATACGACACGTGTGCCACTCACTAAGTGTAAGCAACAATAACCCAGTGACAAGCCATTGCAAGGAGACTGGGATATACATAGCCATCCAATATATATATATATATATATATATATATATATATATATATATATATATATATATATATATATATACATATATACTCATAAACTCCTGTTTTCTATCATTCACTCTGAGGAAGATCGAAGGATCGGTCGAAAATATGTGCTTTTTAACGTAACATTCTTGTTTTTTTTTCAAAGGACTTTTTGTATTCCTACAATACAGAAAAAATATAAACATTCATATATTTTCCGTATTGATTTTTTTATTCATACATACATATATATATATATATATATATATATATATATACATATATATGTTGGATAATTATGTACCCAGAATATTACAAAGGTGACTAATATTTTCAAAATTTACATTGTTACGTTTTGGCTGTTTAATTCTCATATATAGTGCTTCGAGTATATTTAAACCACTGTACATTTACAAGTAAATAAAAAACGTATATATTTTTACACACGAGACGCTTCACTAGTTCAAAAATTTAAATGTAATTTTAAGTGAAGCAAACAAAAGCATCCCAATTTTAAACGAAAATCTAATCAAAACCTGCCTGAAGACGACTGACGTAACTCACTTAAACTACTTGCACAAAACACCCAAAAGAAAAAAAAAAGCAGATGGCCGAAGACATCTATGGAATTTCGTGCACAGATCTGACCGAGAAATAAAAACAAAAGTTCGAAAAATTGAAAAATAACAAAGAAAGCTCATTAAGAAAAAACACTCCGTGCTATGCTATTAAACAAGACTTGTCTGAATATATATATATATATATATATATATATATATATATATATATATATATATATATATATATTCCAGATACATCTGGCTTACTTAAAAATGATAGGTTTATTTATGGTGTCTTTTATAAAAACACCCAATATTTTTCCTGATGAGTAGACTTCGTTTCAAACAAATCTATATGTTAAAATTATTGTATATGACATAATGTCTATCTCAATAAAAACATCGTTTCCGAAACGATCGTACAATTTATTGGCTTTGTTGTATTCCTTCTTATGAACCAGATTTTTAATTTTTAATTTTCATTTTAATTATAAATTATCAATCACCTTACTAAATATTAAAGTAGCTTTAGGGCATTTGCCTATCGAGCTTTTTATATATCTGAATTACAACGAGCACTGTTCTTTTCTTATATTTTAATTAAATTAGTGATTTTACTATCACATTAAAATACACTCTGCTCTTCCGAATACTATTATAACCCCCTTTAAATATATATATATATATATATATATATATATATATAATACTTGTTTATTGTTATATAAACATGCTCACATCCCGCTGCTACAAATAGCCCCTTGTTTCAATCAAACAACAGATATCATCAGGCAGCGACTTGACTATTAAAGTTGTTTGATTGAAACAAGTGGATATTTGTAGCAGCGGGATGTGAGCATGTTTATATAACAATAAACAAGTATTATCAGCTCTTTTTTTAGCACTATCTAACAACCTCGTTGAATTCATTAGTCCATTACTTTTGAATAAAAAACCCGAGTATATATATATATATATATATATATATATATATATATATATATATATATATATATATATATATATCATAATTTAGGAATTTCAAATTTGGGATTTGAAAAAGTTACATTTCAAATATATAAATATTATTGAATGCAAGACAAAGAACACAGTATAGTAAAATATGTTTCCTTAACCCATGAGTTTTCTATGTTTATACATCTCCTCGGAGGAAAAACTATTAGCAAATACTAAAAAAGGTTTTACCTGATTTGCTAAAGGTAATAAACAGAGAAAATTAAATTAAATGTTGTTCAAGTTTTTAAATATTTTTAGCTACATAGAATAAGGGAAATTGGATATTGATGCAGCAAAAATGTATATTGAACTTAAAATCGAAAGTGCATGCTAAATCCTGTAATGGAAGTTCCTGGTGTCTGGCAGGTAAAAAGATCCAACGCGTATTGTAATAAATCCAAGGAAGCTGGTAACAATCCAATATATACCGAGATGTATAAACATCGAAAACTCATGGCTTTAGGAAATATATTTTACTATACTGTATTGTTTGTCTTGTATGCTATAACATTTCTATATTTGAAATTTAACTTTCCCAAATATTAAATTCCTAAATTATGATTTATTTGCTCTATCTAGTATAATGAGCAATTTATTTAGCTATGATAGTCTTATATAAAATATTTCATCCAATAATATTTTGTAAGACCAATAATAACTTGATTTTCACACCAGTAGATTTATTGTATTTTATTATTCTGAATTATATATATATATATATATATATATATATATATATATATATATATATATATATATATATTAAGTGATGTGATTGATAATTTAAAATTTAAAAATCAAATTATAATTAAATTCAAAATCCGTTTTAATAAATTAAGTTAGACTAATTATCTCCCTTACACCCTTCAAATAAATAAAGTAAAGAAAATATGACAATTATCTCCCCTTAAAATATGTAATTGCACAAGCAACATTCTCTATATATAAACCGTAGCGTCTTTAAATAAAAATTACGCTAACGGAAATAATTTACTGCACGTGCGTCCCCCCTTTTTTAAAATTCATCATTCAATAAGATAAAAAGCTATAGCAAACATCTAAATGAATATTTTAACCATAGTTCCTGATTTCAAAAAGCGAAAAATTAAAAGGTAAATATCTCTATATATTTTTAAAGCAAATTTATTATGTAAAATCAAATCTATATTTTTCTCTACTTATTTCTATCTCTAACCCATATTAATTTTCTTATAAATTTTAAATCCAGATCTTTTATTTCAATTTTTTTTTTCATATTCATCTGCCTTACTTTAAATGCTAGGTTTATTTATGGTGTCTTTTAAATTCAATAAAAACCCTTCAAAATTTGCTGACGAGGAGACCTTGCTTATTAAAAAAACTATATGTAATTATTGTACATAACTTGATGTATACCACAATAAAAGCATTGTTTTCCGAAACGATCGTACAGATAATTGATTTTGTTATTGTTCCTTCTTATGAAACGGATTTTTAATTTAATTATAATTTGATTTTTAAATTTTAAATTATCAATCACATTACTTAATATTGAATTAGCTCTAGGACATTTAATTATCGAGCTTATTATATATCTAAATTACAACGAGCACTTTCTATTTCCTGTATTTTAATTAAACTAGTAATTTCACTGTTACATTAAAATACACTCAGCTCTTTAGACTATTGTTCTAATCTCCTTTAAATATATATATATATATATATATATATATATAGAGAGAGAGAGAGAAAGAGAGAGAGAGAGGAAAAGAGAAAGAGAGAGATGCGAAAACTAGTTAAACATAGTGTTGGTAGATGTGTATCGTTATCAAACATATAACTACAGTATAAAAAACATAAGATCTTTTTGAAATATAACAGAGTGACGCCACAATAAGTTTAACCGACGTAAATCTTTTTGCGAGAAAAGGACAATTCATAATAATCATTTAATTAATTTTGGTGTGAGCATTCTACACCCATCCCTTAAGAAAACATACTGCAGATTTAAAACAAAGAAAGAATATTGGAAAAAATAATTCAGGTAAATTAATTATACAGTAGAGATGTCATCGATTCAATGTAGCCGCCTTCAACCTCAATCACAACCTCGAGACGGGTCCGGAACTGGGAGCCTGTCTTTTCCACAAGCACCGGCGGGAGCTGGGCGAATACTTGGCGATCAGGCTGGCTTTGTTTTGGTGATGTTCTCGACACATGTCCAAATGAATTAGTCCAGCAGGTTCAGATTCGGGGAGGAGGAGGAGGAGGAGGGCAGTGAAAGAAAGATATAGGCTAGTAACACTCCTCCTGATGTCAAGCCTGGTTCTCTTTAGAGTTGTGGATCGGCGCCGAGTTCTGCTATCACATCCAGGGTCTGCCAGCGATTATTTTATTGCATTGGGAGATTACCCCACTCTTCAGTACATCCAAATACACGTTGGCGTTGACTTTGAAGATGTAAGTTGGCATGATGTAACCTTTATTTGAAACCACACAAAAGGCCATAACCGTGGGTCGTCTGATATGTTCAACTGTACATTCAAACGTCCAAATTTGTATTTAAAGGGTGTTGGTAATAGTCCAATTATCAAAACGTTGATCAGTAGCGAGTATGGCGACGTATCTCCAATCTCGTTCGTTGAATATTGTGTCACTTTCAGACATGATAAAAGGTTCCTATCGCTGTAGCGATTTGCACACTACTGGTCAACTCGTAGATAGTTTGTAACAACAATAGAAAACCGGTTTTCATCAAACAGAATTGGAATCATGTAATCTTTTCGCACTCAACAGTTATATTGTTCCACCCTATATATATATATATATATATATATATATATATATATATATATATATATATATGTATATATATATATATATAAAGTTACTTTCTTTACTTACTTTCTTTCTTGCTTTTTCTTGAATTTGCAGATACCGGCCATCATCTTCCCTTAAATAATTTTTATTTTTTATTTTATATTTTATATTTCATTTTACATATATATTATATATTTTGTAATATATTTTATTTTTTATTTTTTATTTATTGTTTATTTATTATTTATTTTCTATTCATTTATTAATGAATTTATTTATTTTCCATTTAGTATCTTCTAACAACTCTTGCTGACATTTTTAATGATGACCTGTACATTTCAGTTGACCTATATTATTTTTCCATATATATTTTTTCGCGCTTTTTAACATTTCCTGTCTGGGTCATTTTGACATTTGTTTTTCTATTTTATATTCAATTCTATCACTATTTAATTTTTTCTCCTCTTCTTCTTCCCTGATCTTTCTTATTTATGTTTATGTTTCGGCAGTAGAGTGAAAAGCATATCTTTTTTTTTTATTAATATTATTGAATTTTTTTTCCTTTTTCCCCTGCGAATTTTTCCATGGAGTTCTGCCATTTGATTATTTTGGACCATCTTCCAATTACGGGATTTCCTTGGATTTTACTTGTGCCAATTGAAATTCAATTAACTTTCTTGAAGTTATATATTTAGATTTTACCGTCACTGGATTATTTATCTTCCACCAGACTATCCATTCACGTGTAATCACCCTTTTCTTCACCATATTCCCTCTGCTTCACTTTTTGTTATCAAGTGAGATCTTTGACTTACTTGTTGTTTCATCAAATACTTTCATCAAATACTTTTGCATGCAAAATCCGATCCCGCATTTTGCTAATTGCTACCCTCTGATGAGAAGGAAAGTATTTTTTTCGAAACTTTGCGAATTAAGGACTCTCAACTATCTAGTGTTTCCTTTTCAGATTAAATATGGTTTTACCTCTTTTTCACAGTGTTTTTTAACATGTTTTATTAACTGTTTGCTCGTATATATATATATATATATATATATATATATATATATATATATATATATATATATATATATGCATATACTAACTGTTTAGTAACATGGATGAAAACAGACTCCCTCGACAAACCTTGTACTCGGGGCTAACCACAGGAATAAGATCTACTGCGATATTAGTACCAACTCAAATCCACCCTAAAAACACCGGATTTGATCTTCATATCTGGGAAACATCTCAGGATCGGTGTCTGTGGCGCCAATCCATCATACATCGTACCAAAGGATAGGAGACAGTAAGAAGAAGACAAGAGGCAGGCAAGAAAACATCGTGCTGAAAAACAACGCTCCCTGCCAAGCATTGCTTCCCTTCTCTGCCCACGCAAATTCCACGCTCAGATTGGTCTGAGAAGCCATCTACGATCCATACACGGAGGGAAGAGGAAACTGAAATTCTCGGATATGAAAAATTGGCCGACGACGACGATTAAAATGGAAAGATATTTTTATTATTTGTAAAAAACGTTTTTCCTTTGAATCTTGTAATGCTGGGTATGGGGCAACCAGACCAGCTGCCAACATTGCCCTGCATTTTTTTATTTGAACCAGCCGAGAGCTCTTTTTAGTATCCTCGTTGTTCCCCTAAGTGCAGTTGTCTTGATCTTTTCACTTGGTTCATCAGAATTATTAGTTAGATAGTACTTCAGGTTCGTTTTCATAAGCCGGTTGCACCTATGATAACCGGTATCATTGTATCTCCCTGAAATTCCAGTTTCTTTTCATATCATGCATGAGACTTTGATATTTAGTCTGTTTCACCCTTTCAGCTCTGTTCAGATCTCGATCATTAGGGACACCAACCAAGGTTGCAACTCTCTCAGACTTTTTCCATATACCTATGTCGGGCTGGACAGCAGGATTTTAAATGTAGGTGGCCCTAGGGATTACATGGTCGTAATGTATGGTATATAAGTCATTTCCAACTGTTCTTTCAGGTTGATGTTCCCAGGACTTGCTGCTAGACTGGATGTTTAATTTATTTTTTACAGATGGTCCAGTTGGGACACTTACATATTTCAGCATGTCTCTTCGTGTAGTAGCCGTCCACTAAAAGAACCTTGCAACTTGATAACAGATGGCTCACTCTGATAGATATACGTATTATATTTATACTTTAAAGAATAAAACACTTTACTCCTCATAATCAAAATCATTTAGTTTAAATCTTCACATTTAGCCGATATCTTTCTAGTTAGAATTCTTTCAAGAATGCCATGAGAAATTACAAGGAAGGCCTCGCGAAGTTCGCTACCATCCTAAGTAGAAAGTGAGTTTTGTGGAACGAATTGTATTTAAACTTGACACACACAGGTCGTCAATCCTGGTCGTATACCACAAGACCAATATCAAATCCGAAATGCTTTACTAACGATTCTGAGTGTCTTTTTTAGATGAGGATTGATTATTCGTAATATTTGGATTCTTCGTATAACTATTATCACCTCGATTGTTATTTTCATAAGGTTTCGGCCGATATAACCGCCTTCTTTTTACATCGTATCGTCCTCGATAAACTTTATTTTGAACTCGTGAATCTACACGGAATTTTGGAACGGAACCTTTTATGTAATCGACCGCCGTAGCATTCCCTCGTTTTCTGGCTTAGTAGATGTCCTAAGTAATTCGCAATTGTATCTCTTAAGTATTACCGGCACTGAATATCTAACTTTCACCCTCCAGAAGAGAGTAGATCAGATCTAAATGTTACCAAGTACTTTATCCAAGATCTTTATCTTGTATGTAATGGGTTCTGCGAACATCTGAAGAAGTTCAGAGATTAAATCAGCCGAGACATTGTAAGAATTGCGGATATACATCTGTATTACACGTCACTGGATGTTTCGACTTTGAAAAACAGTCTGACAGACATTGGGTCATCCCGGTGGCCTTTTTGCTGTCGGACTGATGCAAATGTTCTTTGTGTCTTCATGAGTTTCGTCCCTCCCCCTAGGCCTTGCCTCTCGGCTTTCGAGAAAAGCAAATGTATTGCTTGTGTTCTGAGGTACCTTCACTAAGGAATACCGACGGGCCTACTAAAATTTATTTTGTCAGTGCTAGAGTGATGTCTTAAGGTGATGCCTATTTTCCTGCGCTGATCCTTCTGTGACAGGGGGTAAATACCCGAAAAATAACACTAAATATTTAGAAGAATTAAAAAAAATGCGAAAAACAAGAGTAAATATTAAATTGCTTAGAAAAGGTTTGATATGCCGTAAACACACAAAAGTGATCACGCTTCTCCGTTAAAATCTATTTGCATTGACAAGCAATTAAGATCAGAAAAAAAACAAGGTAAATTATAATAAACGCCATTTTCTCCAGTAAATTAGGTGTACTATTGCGAAAACCAGACGAGTCCAGTCGGTAACGTGCACAAATAATTACACCCCGTCATGTGCGGAATATTGAATAGATGTCCTTGAACAGGTTAGTGACTACCTATTAATTGATACTAACAACTTGATTAACCTGTGCGTATAAATACGCGGTTGGTTTGTGTCTCGGTCGTCAGAGAAGACTTACAGTCACTCGAACCACAACAACTTGTTCTCCTTTGGTAATCAAGAAGTCTACACCTCTCAACCATGCCTAACTACACCCTGCATTACTTCAATGGCCGCGGACGTGCCGAGATCCTTCGTATGATGTTCCATATGGCCGGTGTCAAATACATGGACAAGAGATACGAATTCTCCGACTGGGATCGTTGCAGGAATGGTAAGAAATTCAGGCTTTATTCTTTTTTCCGAAAAAAAAAAAAGAATTCACTTTCTTATTATTTCTTTCTTAAGACTAAAATGAATAGATTTCGACAGGTGGGGGGTTGTCAACTTTAGATGGTGGCCTACCTAGGAGATTGCAACTCTGATTCAAAACCTCTGCTGCCTTGTCGGATTAGTATATCAGGAGAAAATATCAGAGAGTAAAACCTGACAGACAATTCGGAGATGGAGTCCCTCAGGCGTCTGGACTCTATGTTGTCACTACAGGTAACTCCTCGTGTTTAGTTAGGGCGAAGCTGTTTCGACTTTGTCTTTCTCTTGGATACGTTAGCGTCGCGAAAAAGGTGGACTTTTGCACAGGCAACATGTATCCCTTATATCTCCCTACCCAGCTTCACGTAATCAGAGCTACAACATAGTTTCCCGAGACGGACGGATACAGACGGCGATGACGAAGACGACGACGATAGAAATAGATGATGTTATATTTGTTACGAGCTGGACGCCCGGTGTTGCCCGGTCGTACAATACGCTTAAACATGATATTTTTATTCGTGCAGATCGCGTATGTATTAATATAGCATCAATCCTTATTATTATATATTACTAGAAAAAATTTGTCCGGTGAACTAGCTAAAAAAAAAAAAAAAAGAAATACAATAAAAATAATAATGATAATGTTATTCATCAAATTCCGTTCGTGTTGTTTACAATATAACGTCAGCTTATATTTTGGTTTTACAATGAAAGCCCAGTAAAACTCACTTATTAATGTTTAGTTTTAAAATATGAGAGCGGAGAAATGATTTGCAGTGATTTTCAATGGTCGTTTTTTGGGGGACCATTCAATCCATTGTTTAATACTGAGCTATAGCTCTTGCTTAAGAAATTACGATTTGCTGAGAATTGATTCTTTCTTGATTTGCTGAGAATTATCTCCCCTGGACGGTGTAAATGAATAGCAAATTCCCCATGTAATATATATATATATATATATATATATATATATATATATATATATATATATATATACAAGAAAGAAAGATTTTTAAAATAAGATTATTTTTTACCTTTGCGATACTTATCTAATGAATTCCTGTATAAAACATACCTAAGAACACTGCCAGATATATAAATTACCTTTGTACGAAATTATAAAAAGACAGGCTCACCATTTAGTGAACTTATGAGGAAGGGACTCCAAAGTGATTTTATATAATAGTAGCAATAGACATATTCATTTTATTAATCCCCTGTCTTAGATGTTAGGCACAAGGTCAGGCGATGGTGCGATTAAAGTATTTCTGTGGAAAGAACGGGGTTTTCACGTAGCCGCCGTCACTTCAGTTGTTGTTGTTTGAAAAGCGAGTTTAAAAAATAATGAGTCTTGTCAATACTCTTATGTTTTAAAATATAAGTTTATCAAATGTGTATGTAAGGGATTTCGAGTTGATATAATCTTATTTAAGTAGCATCACGTGAGTAGTAATCTGGACCCTTCATAAACTAGATAAATGAATATGTACTTATACCAAATAACTCGAAACTAAGGACCCTAGAGCACTTAGCTGGAATATCATATTTACCGATTTTGTAGACAAAAAAGAAAGAAGGAGAAAGAGATCCTGGAAGTATAGAAGATCAAAACTGGAAAATGTAGAACGCAAAACATAGAGTAGTTCAACTAATGCTGCACGTTAAGTTAACTGGAACCGGTGTGTCAACGAGATTATACCGCAAAAATATAAGCTAAATTATATTTAACTATTTTAGCACTTATTAAAAATATATACGTATGCTCAGCACGGTACGATTTATTCTTGAGATTTGTTTCCTCTGTTTTTCTTGAATATTGTACTTACAGATTATTGGCAATTGCTTAAGGTAGACGAGTGTTTTTCGTGAAAGTTTCGCGAGGGGGCAGAGATTTCTGATGGAATTGAACGCATTCGAAGTTATGAGCGAGTAACAACGCCACATTCAACAAACACTCGTCGTTCTATAACAGCTTTCAACAATTTTCCTTACTCTCTGTGTTTAAAACTAAATTAAAATTCTAAGGACAATGTATATTTCCTAGAACTACTCGTCTGTGGAACACTATACCGCGGGTCTACTTCCAACCTGCTTATAACATGATTGTTTTCAAGTCTAATTGTAATGATGTAACCCTACCCAAGTTCTGTCATTACTGATTATCACAGTGTTGTCACATTGGCGGTTCAATCCTCAGCGGATGCGACCGAAAAGACAATGGCGAATTACTTAGAAGCTTTGTTTACTCATACTGAAGAAAAGTGCAAAAATTACCTCCGTGAATCAAATGAAGGGTCTGTTCGATATGCAAGTTATAGAGTTCGACAGAAAAATTCTCGAGTTCCACAGAAAAATTCTCGAGTTCGGCAAGATACACTTGAAGAAGCTCGAGAGGTTACATCGACCGAAACGTTGTGAAAATTACATTACAGATGAGAACAGTATTCAGAAACATCCAAATAATAGAAATAACAAATCTTCATCTCAAAAGTTCATAAATATATTTAACCAAGTAGCTTGACATATATATCCAATGATACATAATAAGGCGACAGTAAGGAAAAGAAGCAACTAGATAAGTTTAGAAAAGTATGTTTGGAAAAGGATAGAATCGAACTCAGCATTCAAAAGTTAAAAGTGATTACATATTGCAATTCGAGTAAAGTAGTCTGTTATTCATTGTTCTTAGAAATAACTGGATATATTAAATATGTCAGTTAAAAGAATGGAAAACACAAGTTGGACACAATTATTACCAAACGGGTTATATATTAAACATTTCAATTTAGAAATTTCTTTGTTTGCCTAAGCGTGTTTAGACATACATAGGTGAAATCCATGTGAATTAATCACGTAGTGAGTCACGCTTTGACGTCAGAAAGAAAGAGAATTAACAATATAATCAGTGGGTTCAAGTCGGAGGGACAAGCAGAAATAGACAGAGATGAGAGTCGAGTCGGGAAGACTGGGAGCTGATTCCCCTTGGAGGCCAGGGGGGGAGACTATAAGACCATGTAATCATAAGAGCTTGAGTTCCTGATTAATTAATTATCCAGATGAAAATAAAGAATCATCACATATTTGTAAACTTCCTCGTCGTCATTACAACTGAAAAGAAAATGTGTTTTTGTTTATCATCTGGAGGTGAACTTTGTGCAACACTCTCAGATATCTCTCCGAGAAAATAAATCCCCCTTTTTGTTATAAATGTATTCCCAGTCATCTGACAATACAATATGTCAATATGTCATTGAAATACACCTAAACGGAGTCGTTTTGGTTGTTTCTATTTTACGGCATATCAATCTTTAGATTATTAAATGCCAAATCCAGTGATTTTGAAAAACACTTTTTTTTAATAGAGTATATTTGTTGTTTTGTGTTTTTTTTAAGTCGGATTCTATTTAACCCATAGTTGGGATCCTAACAAATACTACCACTCCGGGTCAGAGTCGATCTGGGAGCAATGGCAATTAAAGGGTGGCTCCACACTCACCAAAGCCCGCAAGCTGGAGACTTACCATCCCCAGAACCGTGCACAGATACGGTTCTAAACATGACACGACTACACAACACTAAAACTATGCTCTCTTTCTTTTTTTCTAGAGATAAATAGTATTACTACTCGGGGATAATTCCTTTTGTTTATTGGATTATTTTAATCTTTAGTTTTATAGTTTTATTACTTCTGATTAAATAATAAGAGACTGAGAGAATAAAAAGTGACAGTAGAGAGAGGAAGAGCATTGAAAGTAATAAACACCAGATAAAAAGAGGATTGGGGTGACATAACATAAAGTGATAGACGGGATTGGTTAGTAGGTGAGTTAATTGCAAATTACAGCTGTTTAGAAAGAATTCAACTGGAAATTGTTCTAAAATTAACTAAATCCCATTTTATTTAAATTTTTATAAATATAATATGCAACAACACATAGATACCTATTAAATAGTCCTCGTTCTTACCTTGATATTAAATGCCTAATTTTTCAATTAAAACTTATTAGACAAACTTTTTTAATATACTCAGTGATTACACTAGTGTCTGATCCTTTTAGGTGTCATCAGTGCAGGGTGTAACGATTAACCCCAGTCCAGAGACTCGAACCCTGGCAAAAGAAGTCATGTCTGCCTTCATTAGTAAGGCCCCGAACCACTAGGCCGCCGCAAACCGTAAGAGATACAAGTTGAACCTAAAACTTTATTATTATTAAATCCGTTTAGTGTCAGTCAGCGTGATCTAATCATTATATGACGATCTGCGCGTATGAGCAAAGTTGACCGACTTTATTCCAACTGAAAGTTCTTAACAATAAAAAACAAGTTTCTTAAAGAGGCTGACATAATTATTGACTATCATCATTAAATACCTACATACTAGTGTTTCATCTTTTCGAGATTTATCAGTGCAGGGTGCCACGATTAACGCAAATCGGGAGGCTCGAACCTCGGCAAGAGAAGTCATGTCTGGCTTCATTAACAAGGATATATATATATATATATATATATATATATATATATATATATATATATATATGATCCCCATCCGGCATCAATTGAAATGGATGGCTCTCGTCTAGGAGAAGCCCCATGTTTTAACAAGCTTCTAGGCTTGACCTTCACTCCTGATCTGAAATGGAACACGTACATCAAGTCTGTTGCCAAGGTCACTTGAAAAATAGTGGGATCCTTCTACCGCTCCAGAAGATATCTCCCTACTGATAAAATTCTCTACCTATATAAAAGCCAAGTACGTCCAATGATGGAATACTGCTACCATATCTGGGCAGGAGCTGCTAAAAACAGCCTATCCTGCCTTGACAGAGTACAAAATAGACTTCGTGGCTAAGTGGGGGATGCTCTTATCTCTTCCCTACAACCACTCTCCCACAGAAGAGACGTTGCAAGCCTATCTTTGTTTATCGTTATTTCCATGGCAGATGCTCGTCTGAACTCCAATCTCTGGTGCCCCCCTCGCCAATCTTTTACAAAAAACACCCGTCTAGTGAATCCACTATCAAAACCTGTATCCACTCTTTATTTGTGCCTAAATCAAAACGCGGATTCCACGAACAAAGCTTCTTTCTTAGAACTGCACGCCTGTGGAACTCTGTTCCATCTGCCTGCTTCCCTCCTGACTACAACTTGAACGTAAAAAAATTCCTGATGAACCGCCCGCATAAGTAGACACTCTAAAATATCCACACTAACGTACTGTACTTACAATAACCCTTATCCCTGAGTGGCTTCCAGGCCTTGATAAGTGGAGACCACCTTGTAAATATATATATATATATATATATATATATATATATATATATATATATATGCCTGTGTGTGTATGTGTGTACTTATATAGACACAAATGAGTCGAATTCACATACTTACGTAATATGCAAATGCACAATTATAAACCATACATAATAGTCAAAGAAAATATAATATACGAAACTACTTCAGTAATCATATCAGATCAATATCTGAAACACTTAAGTCAAATAATTATTATATAGTAAATGGAAGAAATAAATTTACGGCATATTATAACGATAAGCGAACATCTGAAATGAATAAAATTAGTTCGTCTAAGAAAGGATTGTACGTAAAATATATTTTTAATGTTGAATTCCTGGAA
This sequence comes from Euprymna scolopes, assembly GCF_053919585.1. Classification (NCBI taxonomy): domain Eukaryota; kingdom Metazoa; phylum Mollusca; class Cephalopoda; order Sepiida; family Sepiolidae; genus Euprymna; species Euprymna scolopes. The sequence continues at coordinate 1,951,115 of NC_136521.1, read as the reverse complement.
CTGATATACATAATAGGTTATTTCAATTTGCTTCATAAATATAAGGAATACTGGATATTTTCCTGATCATTTTTTTTCTTTTTTTCTTGCAGATTTCCCCTGTAACTACCTGCCCTGTATGCAGATGGACAATGGTGACATGATGCCCGAGACAATGGCTATCTGCAGGTACATGGCCCGTGAATACAGTAAGTCGTTTATATAAAAGTTCACCATAATTTTATATTTTAATCTCATCTCAAATTACAAAATTTCTCGGCATTATTTTATGTTTCAAATATTCATAAGGAAACTTTTATACGCGGGGTGTTTCAAAGTTAATGCCTCCTGTTCTTATTCTTCCCCAGTATATTAAAAGGAATAGTCAAATGCATTGCTATAATTGCTGAACTTTTGCATTCATAATCTGAAGGTTGCATTTCTTTGTCGCAGATATTGACAGTATGAATCTCTAAGAAAGATAACCCTGTCATTAACGTGCGGTATAAACAGATACGCATCATTGAACGTCTGAAAAAAAAGTGCATTCAAAATAGTGGTGACAATGTAAAAACGATACATGCTTGAGCAGAAACCTTTGCTTGTTTTAACGCTACAGCTCCCGTCTTTGTAGCTATTTAACTTTTTGAGTAAAAATGTAAGAGGATTTTAAAAAAAAATAAATAAAATGACGAACTTATTGTTGATATGGTGCGTAATCAAACAAAAACAATTCTATTTGTATAGATGTGTGTGTGTCTGTGTGTACGTTCGTTCCCTATGGATACCAAAACAGCTAGGCCGATATTTACGAAATTTCACAGAAAATTGTTTTATGTGCCTGAAAGTGTTTTAGATAGGTGGGTTTTTTTTTTATAGAAATGGCTGCGATAAGTATCGAAATAACAGAAAAAATTTCGATGAACAAAACGAACACGCAATTTTGACTAAAAATTCCTTATACAAACGAAAATCGCATGTGCACCTGAGAAGTTTTATTACTGCACAAGCAGAACGGCTTAGCATATAAAATCAAAATTACGATCTTTGATATGGCCACAGTTCGTTCGAAATGAATGTTTCTCTTTAGACCAGAATTTTACCATAATATGTGATGTTTGCATTTTTAACTTTAATAAAAGCGATTGTCTAAAATTAGTTTATAAAATCAACAGTAGATTCTCTACAGTGCAATGCAGACTAAAATTATAGCAGGCTAAGAAACTCTGGGGATAACTGGAAAATGAGCGATTTTACCAATTTAGATTACAATATGGGAAGCTGATTTTTATTCATTTCCGGGCAATGCCTTGTCTCCCTGCTAGTATATTATATATAAAAACATTAATATAAAAAGAAAAAAACATCACGTGCTTAAATTCTTATTTATGTAAGACTTTTAAAAATGTAACGGCCTTGGAGACTTTTGGGCCCAAATGATGGCTATTTCTTATTTTGCATGGTGTAGAACTCCAATTTACATGTTGAGGCTTAAAACGGCGCCGTTGTTAATTTTTATCAGGATTTGACGTCCCTTGGGGTCTTTTGGGGCTACATGAGGATGCAAATGCTGAACTTAGTCAAATTTGTTATGCCTCGTTACCTATGCCCACGCGGGGGACCATGAATGCCTCACTTGTTTTTATATCCATGTCGCTAAAATTCAGTAATTAAAATGTGTAATTCAACTTATTTTTTAACATGATTGCTTAAGATTGTTAATGTGTATTTTCCGTCGAACCAATCTTCTCATTTGAACTGTACATCTATTATATAATAGGGAAAATGTGAGTTTCTGTGTGTGTGTGTGTACATTTTCTCTCCATGTACGGCAAAGGCTTTTTGTGGGGAGTTCACCGGGGGGTACTATGTCTTAGAACTTTTTATGTACTCCTTAGATTATATTATGTACGATTTACGAAACGACGTCGTAAGTATCTTTTATTTAACCGTCTTTTATCTTACAAGATTCGCGTTGTGAATTCGTTTACTCTACTACTACTACTACTACTACTACTACTTCAACGGCTACTACTACTACTACTACGGCTACTACTACTACTACTACTACTACGATTGCGTGATAGTCTACCTAGAAAACTATACGTGTACGTTCAACAACCCGCGTTTTTAAGCGTTTATTTTCGGCTGTTCACAAGTCCCTACCTTCGTTGCTAAGTCAGCAGACTATAGACCTCACTCCTAAAACTTTTTCGTTTTTTTGTTTTTGTTTTCGTGGTTTTAATATTTAAACAGGATTATTACTTCGCTTATTATTTAATTTCCATTTTGTTTTGATATACCCCCAACACGCAATGCACCAAACACCAGGCAAACGCCGGACACCTCTGTTTTATACATATAAAGTAGTGCACCGAAAATAAATAATAAAATGCAATGTCTTCAACAACTTTAAAGAAATGTATTAAATCACAAATAAATATCAACATCTTTTGCCTAACATCAACCATAAATAATACGTGCACCGACACGCCAATTAGCGCATATGTATATTCAGTTGTACACACGTAAATACACACAAACACATATACACATATATATATATATATATATATATATATATATATATATATATATATATAATTTAATATATATCATAAATTAGTAACTTAAATTCTTTGGGGGTAAAATGGTTAAATTTTAAATTTAGAACTTTTTTATATGCAAGACAAAGAATACAATTGAAACGTATACTTTGAATTGTATTCTTTGTCTTGCATATAATAATACTTCTAGATTTGAGACTTAAACATTTCACATCATAGAATTTAAATTACTAAATTATGATTTATTTGCTCTATCTGGTATATTTAGCAAATTAGAGATTGTTTTAATTAAATGTTACAGCTAATAGTGTTTTGTAAGACCAATAATCACTGTATTTCCATGCCAGTAGATCTATTCGTGCATATATATATATATATATATATATATATATATATATACTTGTTTATTGTTATATAAACATGCTCACATCCCGCTGCTACAAATAGCCACTTGTTTCAATCAAACAACAGATATCATCAGGCAGCGACTTGACTATTCAAAAGTTCAATGAATAAATTATTCATTGAACTTTTGAATAGTCAAGTCACTGCCTGATGATATCTGTTGTTTGATTGAAACAAGTGGCTATTTGTAGCAGCGGGATGTGAGCATGTTTATATAACAATAAACAAGTATTATCAGCTCTTTCTATTGAGCACTATCTAACAACCTCGTTGAATTCATTAGTCCATTACTTTTGAATATAAAAAAAACCGGAGTATATATATATATATATATATATGTATATATATATATGTATTGTAAATAAGTTATTAAATATATATGGCAATTAATTCATCCACGCTAGGCTTCATCAGGCATAACCCTGATACATTATAGCGCAAATGAAACGCGGAATATTCTGTGTAGCTTAATTGCCACATATATTTTATAACTCACTATCCAGGTCTACCTACTTATTGAGCACTGTTGAAGTAAATACTTGAAGTTTACACATAAATTTATAGTTTCGTATATTAATGTATGTGATTAAATAAAGTAAGCATGATCATATATATATATATATATATATATACATATGTATATATATATGCATATATATATATATGAATATATATGCATCGTGCATATATCAAAATAAGCAAATATATAATCTTTTCTTTGAGACTTCTACCCCAAGAGCCCCATGGACATGTTCAGGTGTGACTACATCAGCGATTGCTTCTATGAAATCATCCACGATTACATGAGGTACTTCCACTGGAAGAACGGAAACTTCAGGGTGAGTCTATTATTTTAAAATCTAATTAATTTTAGATATGTATAATTCAGTGTTTTTCTTTTATTTCCATGTCTGGCCAGATTTTAAGTAACGACCTACTACAGAACGAACTTTAAGTTATTCTTTTGTAGCTATGAAAGTAAAGATATTTTTTAAAATATTCGTTGCTAAAAATTACTATGATAAAATGATCCATCTAATTTTTTCTTTCTATTAACATGCCGGAAAATAAATACAGTACAACAATTAAAAGAACGGAAACGTCAGAGTTAGTGATTTATTTTATAATCGTCTGAACATTTAAGACTCACATACTTTGACTATAAATAATATAACACCCTTTTTCTTAATGCTTTATGGAATAATGAAATTTACTTAAACGAGTAGCGTGAGCTTAAATCAGTTATTTTTTAATGCACTCCTTATTATAAAGCGAAATATGAAGGCTGCGTTGATTAATTAAAAAACGGATCAATATAAAAATTACATGTTTATCTAAATGTAATATATTACTAATTGATATCACGGAAATAATGAATGTTGTAAGGGAAATCGCTCCAAACAAGACGTGAAATTGTTTGAATTATTACATGAGTTACTGCAGATATTTTAATAGCCATCTCTGAACGCATTTACCATGTACTAGATAAGGAGGGCAGAGCCAGGGATGTAGCCCTTGATATATCCAACACCTTTGACAAAGTCTGGCATAAAGAAAATAAAGGAAATTTAAATCTTACTGTATGAATGGACGTATACTAAATATAATTAGACCCTTCTTCGACAATGGACGCGTACAGTTTTGTCATTGACTGGCGGACATCCAAGCAGCATAACATTAATGTGGGAGTGCCTCATGGATCGATCCTTGGACATTATTAATCCTGATATTCAGAAACGACCTTCCTGATAATATGGTGTCCGAGATGGGTATATTTGCTGATGACATGACGTTCTATAATATGCATGAGGGAAGAACAGATGTACATAAATCTAAGAACAACGCAGAATTGTTAGAAAATGACATCCAGATTACAGTGAAATGAGGCCACGAATGGATGCTAGAAAAGCTAAGATGCTCTCCTCTGAAAAGTACAAAACGTTTCTCCAACACCCTGTATACATGACAAATAGCACCTATACTGAGAATTCATCCTTCAAACTCGTTCGCCGAATAATTGCGGGCAATATGAACGGGAACAAATACATAGAGGATATTGCAAAGTTTGCTGCAAAAGAAGATGGTTTCCCTCTATCGAGCTTAAAGACTACTCGTACCTGGGAGAATCTTGTACCTTTACCAGGCAACCATTCACCCATGCATGGAGTATTGTTCCTGGTGCATCTATCACTAGTCTTTTCCTCTTAGATAAAGTCACAAAAAGAGTTGTCAATCTAATCGGTCCCACTTTATCAACTAAGCACCAGCCCTGTCCCATCGCCACAATGTTGCATCACTGTTTCTGTTTTACAAATATTTTAATGAAATGTGTTCTGATGAACTCGTTTCACTTGCACCCCCTCGACGTACATATCCCCGACAAACCCGCTTAGCAATAAGATCTCACCCTTTCGTTGTTGTTGTACCTAAATGCAAGAAAGCTTTCTTTTCTAATAGTTTCTTCCCTCGGACAGCTAGACTTCGGAATTCCCTTCCTGCTGCCTGCTTCCCTGGCTGTACTGATATGCAGAAGTTTAAATGTAACATTAACAAATATCTTGTTTATCTTTCCTAGACATGGCCCCAAATACTAGCCCCTTACGTCCAGGTGGCGATATGCGTTATAAGGCGGAATATTAGAAAAAAAAGTATTACAAAAACTATCGACTTCATTAATAAAAACGATCAAGACTATATTTGGAGGGACGCAGCAGAGTTCCACATGGATACAATTCTTGGGAAGAACTACAAGGCTATATCAAAACAGTTGTGTTTTTATTAAGAAAAGCTATGATTCGCCTTTAAACATGTTTTACCCGTTAATGTATGGTTTTCTCATTAAATCTATGATTTCCTAATTAAATCTCCAGTTTTCCCGTTAAATTTATTATTGTTTCATATAATCTATAGTTTCCTCATTTCATTTATTGTTTTCCCCATTAAATATATTTTTACACGTTAATATATGGTTTATTATTAAATCTCTGATTTCTCCGTTAAGTATATGATTTCCCTGTTAAATCTGTTGTTTCCCCGTTCACTCTATTGTTTCCCTATTAATATATTGTGTCCCCGTAAGCATTCTCTCTGGCCCGGGTGACAAGATCAAAGTGTAGTATTTGTTCCGGCAGATGCTGCAAAGCTAAGACTAGCAAAGACCAGCTATGACTAGCAAAGACCATATGTGGGGCCAACCCCACATATTTGAACTTGGTCACTGAAGGGGCAACCCTTCATACCAACAGTTTCTAATCCAGCTCCCATTTCCCACCTCTCGGGAGCTGGTGCCCCTCTTCCCTCCCCCTTCCCTCCATCTCCACATTAAAAAACGGCCTTGTGCCTAATTTGCTACGTGGGGAAGCAAATAAATACAAATAAAAAGTAATAAATACAAAGATCAAAGTGTAGTGTCTGTTCCGGCAGATACTGCAAGCAAATACCATATGTGGGGGAACCCACACATATAAGACCTTGGTCAATGTAGGGGCAACCCTTCATACCAATTGTCCCTATCCAACTCCCCTACTCCCCAGGGAGTTGGTCCCCATTCCCCTTCACTCCTCACTTTAAAAATTGGCCTTGTGCCTAATGTGCTCAGTGGGGGAGCAAATAAATACCTCACAGTGTAGTATCTGTTCTGGCAGATGCTGCAAGCAAAGACCATTGCCCTTGTGGCAACTTCTGGTCCATGTAGGGGCAACCCTACTTGGGTCAGCTTGCAAATCACTATCCAGCTCCCATTTCCCACCACTCGGGAGCTGGTCCCCTTTTCCCTTCCCTCTCCCCTTCACTCCTCACATTAAAAATCGGCCTTGTGCCTAATTTGTTCGGTTGGGGAGCAAATAAATATCGTGACAGGATCAACATGTAGTATATGTTCCGGCAGATATTGCATGCAAAGACCATATGTGGGTGAAACCCCATATATAAGACCTTGGTCAATGTAGGGGCAACCCTTCATACCAATTGTCACTATCCAGCTCCACTACTCCCCGGGGAGTTTGTCCTCATTTCCCCTTCACTCCTCACATTAAAAATCGGCCGTGTGTCTAATTTACTCGGTGCGGACCAAATAAATACCAACCCTTCATACCAATTGTCACTATCCAGCTCCCATTTACCACCCATAGGGAGCTGGTCCCTTTTCCCTCACTCTCCCCTCTCTCCCCACATTAAAAAAACAGCCTTGTGCCTAATTCGCTCAGTGGGGAAGCAAATGTATAAACCCCGTTAAACATTCACAAGAAACTGTTCTTGATATACGTAAAACCATTTCCTTTTTATTCTGTGTATTTAAAACTAAATAAAACTTTCGGAAGTCAGGTGTTATTCCATTAACTATATAACGTCTATTAAAACAAAGTAATAAATGGGGCTGCTTCTCGGCTGACTAGGCCGTTATCCTTGAGTTGCCATTATGTCTTGGTAAGTGGTGACTCATGATACTTGTGAAAGCTTATAGTAAACAACGGAAAAAATCACTTTCTTACATGAAACGCTATAAAACAATCTTTATATTGCTATGGAATTTATTAAATCAGAACAGGAAAAAAAACACCCAACACTGTCTTTTTAACCGAAATACTATAATAAAGCACCCCCCCCAAAATGATCAGTTTTATGACCCCATCGTTTCCCGGGGAGAGTTACTAGGTTGAGTAACGTCCAGGGAACGCAACCAGCTCTCCGGGTGTTAGACACGATATCCAACGATAGGCACATGGAAACATCAACACAACGGGTCGATATGTCGTCGACTATAATCGGCTGACATGGGTCGCTTCTCTAGTCTTCATTGCGTTGTCACAGGCAGCATTTCCATCGTCAGCAGGGACCGCGGTTGGTTGTCTTTGTTTTACGCCATATTAACCCTTTTCAGGTTATTTAATGCCGAATCCAGTGATTTTGAAGAACAATTTTTTTAAAAGAATATATTTCTTTTGTTTTTTCAAGTCGGTTTCTATTTAACCCATAGTTGGGTCCCTAACAGATACTACCAGTTCGAGTCAGAGTGGACCTGGGAGCAATGGCAATTAAAGGGTGGCTCCATACTTCCCAAAGCCCGCAAACTTGGACCTCACCATCGGATATAGTTTAAGGTCATATCCAGGACAGCAGGGACTGCATACTGAATTTTAACGTTGGTATAGAAACAGCAAACAATTGCGTTTTTATAAAAAAAATATATAATTTATTTTACGTTTAACAATGAGGGAGCATATTTAGTCGACCGATTGCGTGCACACCAAACTACTTTAGCCCGCGCGTGCGGGGTGAAAGCTTCAACTGCGTAAAACAATAGAATTATATTTAATTCTCTTTTTCAATGAAGAAAGAGAGAGAGGGAGAGAATAAAGAGAGATATGTTTCATCGCCCATATTTTGTTTTTCAAATTATAATGTCAGCGTAGCTTAACTTTCAAACTTGGTTAATCTATTTAAAGATCTTTACTATTTTACTTTTAAAATTATTGGTTATTATTCTTTACTAAATTTAATAAATAAAAGACTGGACATTTTTTAATTTATTTTTAAAATTCTGTTTCCTTTCTTTAGTACAACATGAACGACTACGGTTTCGGTGGAGAAGGCAACTGCAGCAACTATGATGTAAGTTTGAATCTTTATATGTAAGCAATTTCAAAATAACAGTTTTTTAAATAAATAATATTGACAGAAAATGCGATTACCAAATAGTAATTTTTATTTCTTTATTTGTTAGCTTAGTGAAGTGTGGCGCATTTGCTAATAGCTGGTGTCCAAAGAGAAGGGCACAAAGTCGTAGCACTCCTTATGAAGCCAAACCTGGGTATCTTTGGATTTGTGGACCGGCGCTGAGTCCTGCTACTACACTGAGGGTCTGCCAGTAGCCACCTGAGTGCAGCAGGATATCACCATACTCTTCAGCACATCTAGGTATTCTTTGCTGGTAACTTTCAAGCCAACTTAAAAAATGTTGTCCTCACTTGAAATGCACCAAAGACCACAACCGTGGCCGGTAAATTTAATTAAACTGTGACTACAAGCGACGAACGGTCCATATTTGAATTTTGAGCTTGCTTCCAATGGTTCGGTTATCGTAACTTTGATCAGTAGAGAGCAGGAGTTGTACAACGGCGCATCTCCAATATCGCTAGTTGAACATTGTCACTTTCAGACATAGTAGAAGCTCATATTGGTCTTCTGATTTATGCACAAATTGCCCGCTTATGGATAAGCTGCAACAAAAAACACACCTGTTTTAACCAAACGGAAATGGAATCATCTCGTCTTTTTAAAGGTCGACCATTTTATCGTTTCACCCCATAGAAATAGAAGTGTGTAGCAATTTTTTTCATATATTCATATTAACTGAGTAAAACAGTTCAATTTTAAAGAGAAATAATGAATTGACAAATTAAAAAAGGGGGGGGGGAAGCAAAACGGCAGTACATATAGAATAAACATAAAACTCAATACAACGTGGAGTGTGAGAAGTAAACCATTAAATTATTTATGTTTTATTTGTTTTTCAGAACTACATGTATTGGAGATACATGAACACCTTCAACCGCGTAATGCCCTTCATGGAAAGGACTCTGTGCATGCGCAACGATGGCAGCCAATGGTTCATGGGTGACCAGGTACGTTTCTTTGTATATACTTCTAGATACTACACATATACATAGTATTTTCTATCTTGAAGATTGGGGTTTTCTTTTGTAAATTAGTGCATGTATTTCATTTATAGTTTATTTGGTTTTCACATCTCGATTGAAAATGAATTAAATTCCACCGATTGCTGAACATTAATATTCGTTGGGAGCTAACAACTAACACAATTTAGCATAAGCAACCTAGACACTACTAACAACTTGTTACCAAATTCTGTAATTGCGACTGAAATATGTTTTAAATTGTGTTTGTTTAGATAAAAATGCAATCTATAATTGTGGATGACTATAATGCTCCCTATCTTGGGTCGAGCATTTCGGGAAGTGATATACAAACTGCCATAGCATAATAAGCGACGCTCTTTGTGTAATCAAATCGAGCGGAGGCATTTAGACGATGTCCAAAAACATTGTTTATTCATAACCCACACAGCAGCAGAAATATAGTATACTGGTAAGAAGCTCTGACTGTCATTTGGGCGGTCGGATTTCGATCCTGGCTTGAGGCAGTTGCCTGTCTAGCCGCACTGATGAGCTGTGAAACAGCGAAACAGTATGTATTTGGAAAGCTATATATATATATATATATATATATATATATATATATATATATATATATATATATATATACCGTCACTGGATTTTTTATCTTCCACCAGACTATCCATTCATGTGTAATCACCTTTTTCTTTACCATATTCCCTCTGCTCAACTTATTTTGTTTTCAAGTAAGATCTTTGACTTACTTGTTGTTTCATCAAATACTTCTGCATGCAAAATCCGATCCCGCATTTTGCTAATTTCTACCCTCTGATGAGAAGGAGAGTATTTCTTCGAAACTCCGCGGATTAAGGACGATCCATTTATCTAGTGTTTCCTTTTCAGATTAAATATGTTTTTAACTCATTTCAAAATGTTTTTTTTACATATTTTATTAACTGTTTGCACACATATCTATATCTATATCTATATATCTATATATCTATATATATATATATATATATATATATATATATATATATATATATATATATATATATATATACCCCGCTAATAATATTAATCATAAATCACTTAGTAGGAGTTTTACTAAAGGTTAAGAGCAAAGATTTGCATTTGTGACCAACGTGTGGTGTTCCCTGGAGTCTGAGTTATAAAAAATCTCCGCAGATTTCTTGTACTCTTCTATTGTTTCCATAAGAATTACACATTATTTTTTCCTAATGCAACAATCGCTTACTATGGATTTGTCTTCCCTGGGGTTTAGGGGACAATAAGACTCCACGAGATCCCAGTCCTCTTCGCTCTCATCCAATTAAGATCGGTTAGTTCTTTCTAACCTCGATCCTTCCATACATAATTATAAGCATATATAATTTTCTTTATATATACACATATCCTATTACACTTATAATTAAAACTATTATATTTCTATTTCATCGATGAATATTTTTACCAGATTTACAAAAACATGAATTCTAGAGTTTTCCTATGTATTTCTGAATAAATATGTTTTTCACATTTTTTCAAATCTTTTCTAGATGATGTGGTGCGACATGATGTTCTATTGTTGCATGGAAAACATGTACAGGGATTTCCCGAACATGTTCAGCAGCTACCCCAAAATGATGGGCCTGTACAACCGCTTCGCCAGCCATCCAAAGATCTGCAGCTACTTGAAGAGTCGTTGCAATACAAACTGGTAAACTTTTATCCGAGAGAAAGAAAACGTTTGTGAGGGATATTAATCAGTTTATTGTAGAATGTCCGGCTGGAAAAAACGCATGAGGAATTCTGTTAAATAAAAAAAAATGAATTACTCACCAATGATTGATATTCTGTCTGACATTTGTATATTTAATTAATAAAAGATATTTTTTAAAAAATATATTTGCCTTTTATCCGTCTGTCTGTTTGTTTTTCTGTCTTTCTCTCTGTATACATATTCATATATATGCATATATATATACATATATATATATATATATATATATATATATATATATAATACGCATAAAGTCCGCTTAAAAGCCAAATAAAAACGTAATATAAGGAAAATAAACAAATATTTTACTTGTTTGAAATTTATCACAAATTTATTTCAGAGCTATACCCCATCTTCAGTATGTTGTTTTGTTTCATTTTTTTATTTTCTTCTTCCTTGCCAAGTTGTAAAGTTTGAAAAAGAAGTCTGTTTGTAAGGAACCGCGCATTGTATCTGGTGGTTGTATTTTGAAATATTTGAACTGTGCGTAGGCAACGCGAGAATAACGTCAAGAATGACAGTTCATATAGAAACGTTTTTTTTTTTAATAAAATAAAATACGCATCGAGTACGCCTGAAAGCCAAATCTCATTCTTTCCGTATTTGTAGCGCAACATAGGTTAGACAAGGATTATTGTCACCCCAGCATACACAAAAAAGTATCTATGATTATCAACCTTGCCTACTAATATTTTCCGCTAAACAGTTAGCAAATTCTTGGACTACTCGCAGAATAGGTTGTTTAAAATGGTGATGGCATGTATAGAACCATTCATACTTATTATTACAGCTGATTCTACTGGAGAAAAATATGATGAAGAGTCAATGAACACCTCCACATCTTGTATTCTCAGAATTTTCCAAACTATCGACCAAGACTGGAGAGTTCCTACCTGCCCATTGAATTGAGTTAATGCACACCAGACAGAAACCTGGTTACTTCTCAGCCGCATACACACACACACACACACACACACACACACACACACACACGCACACACACGCACACACACATATATATATAATTTTAGGAGAAGAAACAAAAATGGCTGTAATTCCTTAGCTTAAGCGTCTCTCTTGTGTTTTTATGAAAACTCTAAAATCCTAAAGTGCATTTTTTCGAAGAGCTTTTTTTATTTACGGTTGATTATGCTATGGATAAGATGTAGAAGAGAAATCAGTTGAAACTGTTTAAAGTTTAGAGTTTAGCAGCTATTGTATAAAAGTAATTTTGAAAAATGTCTGGAAAACTAGCCCAAGGTAAAGTGGGCATTGTTGCAAATAAAAAGCCGGCTACTCCAGTAACTATTTGCAATGTGTTACTCACAGATTCACAAATACATCTGCCTTACTTATAATGCTAGGTTTATTTAAGGTTTCTTTTAAATTTAATAAAAACAGTTCAAAATTTGCTTACGAGGAGACCTTGCTTATTAAAAAACTATATGTAATAATTATTTCCGTAACTTGATGTCTACCACAATAAAAAACATTGTTTTCCGAAACGATCGTACAGATAATTGATTTTATTGTTGTTCCTTCTTATGAAACGGATTTTTAATTTAATTATAATTTGATTTTTAGATTTTAAATTATCAATCACATTACTTAATATATATATATATATATATATATATATATATATATATATATAATATAACACGGAAATTACATAATTGTCGATGCAATAATTTATTTCAACCTTATGGTATTTTCAAGCATCTAAACTAGACAATTACATTTTTGATACTTGAAAATACCATAAGTTTGAAATAAATTATTGCATCGACAATTATGTAATTTCTGTGTTATATTTTTATGTTATTGCTCTGTTTACCACATTGAGCTCTCATACCCGGATTTCCTCCTGGAATTATTCCATTATAACACTATATATATATATATATATATATATATATATATATATATGTGTGTGTGGGGGGGTGTAAGCCCCTTTAAGCAACGTGTTTCTTATCGTTGAGTAATTCCAGTTGCAATAAGTCTGTCAACTAAGCCCATATGCATAGATCGTCATATATGGCTAGATCACTCTGATTGACGTTAAAAGTATTTAAAAAGAATACGTTTTATTTCAAATGTATCTCTCGCGGTTGTCGGTAGCCGAATGGGTCGGTCCCTTGCCAATAAACCCAGACATGACTTCTGTTGCCATTATGTATGTTTGTATGTCTCGCAAAAATCTTTCGACAGGGGCGACTGATTTTCACGAGATCGGTACCGTTTGATGCGTCACCCTCCGGACGAAAAAAATATCGAAAAATTGGCTCCACACATTAAACATTCACTACTATAAACTGGGTACTTTTCTACAAGGTGGGCGCTTTTTTCGCCGATATTTTTTCGAAAATCATCACGTCTTTTTAAATTTCCTAGCCTTAATTTAAACCTACGTTACTTCCTGTTTGGCAATGGGCGCAACAGCTAACGCGTCACTTTTTTTTTACTTTTTTATTTTCTTTCACGGTAAGGATTCAAGCCTGCCTGCCTGCAAACCGACATTTTTTTTTAAATTTTGCGCTCGCAAAATTCCCTTTTTGTTTTTCTCTTACAAAGGCCCTTACCCGCACCCTCTACTTTCTTTTACGCCTATGTGTCACGAGTGTGTCACGAGTTCGAAACTGCCTGCCTACTACAATTTTTTGTTGTTGTTTTGCTCAATGCACATTTAAAAACACCCAGGCAACGACGGGCACCAAGGTCAGTCTATAATATACATTTCACCTGTCTGTTTAAAAGTATGTATGTATGTGTGTATGTATGTTGTATACCTGCGTAAAACTTTCGACAGATGCGATGGATTTTCACAAGCTCGGTATCGTTTTGAAACATGACAATTCGGACGAAAATATCGAAAAATTGGCTTAAAAAATTAATCGCATATTTCTACAAGGAGGGGTCGCTTTTTTTCGCCGATATTTTCGAAAATCATCCCCTCTTTTCAAGTGACTAGCATTAATTTGAAACTTAGCCGCTTCCGGTTTGGTTTTTCCTACTTCATGATACGGATTCTAGTCTACCTGCCTACTACCACTTTGTTTTTGGCTCAATAGACAACTTTCAAACGCCTGGGCATTGCCGAGTACCCGGCTAGTATAAATTAGAAATCTGCATTAATCAAAATATCATATTTAAGCGCAATTTATGATCGAGGAATTCCGGGATCCCTGCTAGTATATATATATATATATATATATATATATATATATATATATATATATATATATATATAGATATAGATATATATATATAATTACTGTTATTATTATTATTATTATTATTATTATTATTATTATTATTATTGCAAAAATAATTGTCTTAAATAACTATAGACATTAGTGTTCATCTTTTCGGCAATTATCAGGGAAGGGTGATCCGATTAGTACCGGGCGGATTATTCGAACCCGGCCACGAAGCCATCTCTGATTCTAATGGCAAGGAACAAACTTCATGGGCAATCCGAAACGCGAGAATTATCGTTGAAATTTTAACATTCATTTTTTAATTATCATAATATCCGGCCATATTGACAGATGATTATGACATCATGACGTGCACAGGCGGGGTTAAATGATCGATTTCTATTTAAACTTTACAGTTCTCAACAATAAGGAGTTTGTTCTTAAAGGTGTTGACATAATTATTACAATAATAATGTTTTAAATTATATATATACACATATATATATATATATATATCATATGTATATGTATATGTAAGTTATGTAACCGTCCTCCTAAATAATAAAATTATATTAAATTTCCACCAGAAACGATTAGTACGCTTCTATCCGAATGACTACCGTACACATATTAACATATGTTCTCGAGTATTCCCCCTCTCTCTCTATCCTTTTCTCACTCGCTCTTTCTCTCGCTCTCTCTCTCTCTCTCTCTCTCTCTCTCTCTCTCTCTTCCAATATATATATATATATGTGTGTGTGTGTGTATGTGTGTTTGTGTGTGTATATATATGTTTTATATATATAGTAGTATGGGTACCCAGCGTTGCCTGGGTTAACATGAAGTCCCGTTTGAAACACACTTGAATACTAATCACTTTCATCATGGGTTACCTGGATACCTACACAACAAAAAATAAAAGAACGGACGAAAAGGTGCAAATGACACACTCACCTCAAGATATTCTGGCAGAAGAGCTACAAAGAAAAAAAAACTATTCTCCGGATATGTAGCACTGGAAAGAACCCCCCACCACCACACAAAAGGATAATTAAACATAAATCATTACAAATAGAGGCGAATGCCCGTGCCATCGAAAAATAAAAGATCTATAAAGATTAATTCCATAAACAATTAAATGAAAATTTTTGTCATTTTATATTTCTAATGTAATCCCCCCCCACCAAAAAAAAAAATCAAATTTGTCATATATATATTTTTTTCTGTTTAAAAATTTTTAAGTAATTCAATAGTCTTATAAAATTAATTAAATTTCTCATCGTTATTTTATGTTTGAAATGTAAATCCCACAAAATTTGAATTTTCATGTTTTGCCCCCCCCCCTCGATCTCCAAACTTGAAAAAAAATGCTAGAGATGACATGTCTCGTTTAACGCTTTGTGGCCAAAAAGTGGGTGCTAATTTTACGTTAAATTATTATAGAAAGGTGATCCCCCACATTAAAATGTTAATTTTCTTTTTTTTTCAAAACTTCTTCGTTCATATTATCTCTACAGGCTGTGTAAACGAATTAGGCACCAAAAACGTGTGCCTTAATTTTTTTCTTAGGTGTTTAACGCCGCTGGGTCACGTCGTAAACTGACCATTTTCAATTTAAGATATAAAATAAATAATAAAGAAAATCTGTTTCGCAGGCAAGTAAAAACACTTGTTAGGGCATAATTATTATAATAAATCCTGAGCAATACCGATTAAATTTTATAAACAAACAAAAAAAAGGAGCAGATAATTTATGGGGAGATTGATTTTGCTCTGATGAAAAATTGGGCCTGTGTCTGATTAACTAAATAATAACTGATGAACTAAATAATTTATTTTTTAATCAGTACAGTGAAAACGAGGCTATTATGTCGAATAAGTAACATCATCGAGCTAATTATGTATATATATTTAATTTAATGTGATATACTAATGACCATAACTCTATCAATGAAGATCTGGTTTGAAGAATGCTATATACAGAAATTACGTATAAAATAGAATGTCTCCTTCGACAGAAATATCCTACCATGGGCGATTATATTTCTTGACCCGGAGAGGTGTACACATATATGGCCTTTATATTTCTTTACACATTGGGATTTCTACACAGAGACAAACACACACGCGAACGCTACTATTATATATATATATATATATATATATATATATATATATATATATATATATATAAACGATACATCCGTTCAGCCCCTGTGTAGTGGAAGCTGGGCGTGTAATCGTGAGGAAAGAGTTGCGCAATTCCTAACCATACCTCTCCTGAATTGGCACTGTTTGTGTCTAGTGGTACGGAGAAGCCTAGGATAACGGGAAACGATGCCGAGATAAGTGGAGAGCACATACAGCACTTGGACGTCTTAAATCGTCACCCACTTAGTACTGACCAAGTTACTTACCTTCGTTATCCAGCGGGAAAGCGTGTCTCAACGTAATTATGCCGAATGTTATATATATATATATATATATATATATATATATATATATATATATTTATTTATATATGTATGTAAAATTAGCACTCACTTTTTGGCCACAAAGCGTTAAACGAGACGTGTCATCTCTAGCATTTTTTCAAGTTTGGCGATCGAGGGGGGCAAAACATGAAAATTCAAATTTTGTGGGATTTACATTTCAAACATATATATATATATATATATATATATATATATATATATATATATATATATATAAATTGTAAAATATATAACATACGGCATAATTACGTTGACACGTTTGTTTTCTCTCCAGAGTGTTTTTCTGTTTTGTACCGAGGACGTACAAAGTTCGACCTGTCTGTCCTTGATGTACTTTCCATCATTGCCAGCCCCCTACTTTGTGCAAGCAGAGAAACCTCCGGCTTCAATTAGAATTATTTGGGTAGTTAGGTTTTTTTTCTTAACCTTCTCTCCGCTCTTACTCCATATCACTACAAAATATTCTAAAAAATAATAATTTTCAGACTTATGACCCTTGAAAATGTTAGTCTGAACGAAAAGCGCTTCGGGTGTATTTTAACGATCTTGTTTTTAATCGACTTATTTATTTTATTTAATTGTACATGTGTTGCATATACCTTGCCTCATTTTTTTTTTCTTTTCCTCGCCCCGTTTTCCATCTTATTTTAGTTGATTGAATTTACGCGATGGTTCACTTCTTTATAATATATATATATATATATATATATATATATATATATATGCATAGATCATCGTATAACGATTAGATCACTGCACTGAAGATTCCCGAAAGGATGAAACACTTGTGTCTGTAGGTATTTGATTATTATAGTAAAAATAATCATGACAGCCCCTTTAAGAAATTCGTTTCTTATCGTTGAGCACTTTCAGTTGAATTAAAGTCGGTCAATTTATCTCTAATGCATAGATAATCGTATAACGATTAGATCACTCTCTGACTGACGTAAATGAAAATTTAAAATTAAAATGTTTAAAATTCAACGTTATTTCACGCGGATAATGGTAGCCGAATGGATTAGGTCTTCGTTAATCGAGCCAGAGATGTCTCGTGATGCGGGGTTCGAATCGTTCGACTGGTATTAATCGTGGCACCCTGCACTGAAGATTTCCGAAAGGATGAAACACTAGTGTCTGTTGGTATTTAATTATTATAGTAATATATATATATATATATATATATATATATATATATATATATTTAGCCAGTAGAGTTTAGTTTCCTAGAAGTACATCCAATGAAACAACATGTAGCTACCAAAGAGAGGTCAATGAGTAAACAGAACAGGTATATGAAATTTATTTATACAAACATTAATGGCTACATATGTGCATACATGTTTCTATAATTACCCGCGTTGGAGGATTACGTCTTCAGGCCAAGAATTATCGTCGAGAACTGATATTTCAAACAAAAACATTTTCTTATTTAGTTTACAAAGTTAGAATGTAACATGGGTAGGGGTTACGAGCGGGGAGAGGACACATTTGCCTTTTTTATATTCCTTTTTTTTATATAGGTTCATCTATCCCATCTTTTGGTTTTTATGGCACAAGGTACTTGAGAATGTAGCATTTTTGTCTTGCGGTCTGTAAATTAAAAACATTCATATGGGCATTGAGTAGTGACCGGTGCCGTTCAATCCCCACACACATACACACACACAAACATACAGACACACACAAAAACACATACACACACATACACACACTAGTAGCAAACATACGCTTATATTTATACTCAAGAGTGTTGTATTTTACTCACACACACACTCGCACACACGCACTGGAAACAGGCCATAACTATATCGACACAGGAATAAAATTAAAATTAAAAAAAATTAAATAAATAAACAAAAATAAAAATAAAACAAAATAAAAATAAAAAACAGACAAACAAACCAAAAACAAAAATAAAATGCCGAAAGTTATAAAATTATATATAAATTTATTTGATTTACCTCTGCACTCCATGTTTAAAAAGGATTGTCCTCTATAGTATCAGATCTGACCGAATGGTTAATTGCAGGCATAGACCAATTGATACCATCTAAAAAATTCCAACAAAAACCTAACAGCCAGCCATGGTTCTCCCCAGAATGTGCTGCTGCTATCGCGCACAGAAATCACTTTTTCCATAGCTACCAACGTAATAGATGCACTGAGACTAAAGCTGCTTTTAGGTCTGCCAGCAACCACTGTAAAAGAGTAATAAAAAATGCAAGAGAGCTATATGCCCAGTCTGTTAAATCCAAAGTAGCTGATCAGCGGCTTGGATCCCACCAGTTTTGGCAAATAACAAATAGGATCCTGAACAGAAGTGTGCGTTCTATCCCAACCATTATCAATGGACCAGAGGTCATCTCGTCAGCGTCAGATAAGGCCAAACTATTTGCAAAGAACTTTGCAGCTAATTCTACCCTATGCGACGAAGGCCATCAACTCCCCATATTTCCTCCTATAACACCGAACAAGCTAGGTAACATACAAATATCCGTGCATGAGGTCGCCAAGCTAATAAAAAACCTAGATTCCAGTAAAGCAACTGGCCCTGATGGCATCCCAATTATAGTGTTAAAAAAGCTTCAACCAGAACTTGCTCCCATACTTACGAAACTATTTAAGCGCTGCCTTAAGGAGAAGTGCTTTCCGACTCCCTGGAAGACCTCATCAGTTTGCCCTGTATTTAAGAATTCAGGTGATAAGTCATCTCCCTCTCAATACAGACCAATAAGTCTCCTGTGTGTTATGAGTAAGTTGCTGGAATCCATATTAAATAGAGAAATAGTCAACCACCTCAGCAGGAATAACCTTCTTAGTGACACACAATATGGTTTCCGCTCTGCAAGATCTATCGCAGATGTGCTGACGGTTATATCCCACAGGATAAGTGAATCTCTTGACAAAGGCTTCCTTTCTAGGGCAATTGCTCTCGACATATCAAAGGCCTTCGACAAGGTATGGCATAAGGGTCTACTTCACAAGATTTCCAGCTACGGTATAACTGGAAATGTTTTCTCAATCATTAAATCATTTCTCTCCGATAGGCTCATAAGAGTAGTGGTAGATGGACAAAAATCGGAGGCCTGCAATATAAATGCTGGAGTCCCTCAGGGGTCAATCCTGGGCCCAACTCTCTTCCTGATCTACATCAATGACCTCCCTAAACACATACTTAAATCATTCGTTGACATCTATGCTGATGACACGACCATCTACGGCAACACATCAAAGGCTGTAAATGACAAAGTTCTCTCTGATTCTCTTTCCTCTGATCTCGAGCGCGTGGTTCAGTGGGGGAAGAGGTGGCTGGTTACCTTTAATGCATCCAAAACCAAACTGCTATCCTTACATCATCAACGCTCTGATCCCCATCTGGCATCAATTGTGATGGATAGCTCTCGTCTGGGTGAGGCCCCGTATTTTGACAAGCTTCTTGGTTTGACCTTTACTCCTGATCTGAAATGGAACACGTACATAAAGTCTGTTGCCAAGGTCGCTGGAAAGATGGTGGGATCCTTCTACCGCTCCAGAAGATATCTCACTACGGGTGCAATTCTCTATCTATATAAAAGTCAAGTACGTCCAAGGATGGAATACTGTTGCCATATCTGGGCAGGAGCTGCTAAAAACAGCCTATCCTGCCTTGACAGAGTACAAAATAAACTTCGTGGCTTAGTGGGGGATGCCCTTTTCTCTACCCTGCAACCTCTCTCCCACAGAAGAGACGTTGCGAGCCTGTCCTTGTTTTATCGTTATTTCCATGGCAGATGCTCGTCTGAACTCCAATCTCTGGTCCCCCCTCGCCAATCTTTCACGAAAAACACCCGTCTAGCTGAATCCACTGTGACAAATTTCCCCCACTCTATATCTGTGCCTAAATTAAAACGCAGATTCCATGAACAAAGCTTCTTTCTTAGAACTGTACGGCTGTGGAACTCTGTTCCGTCTGCCTGCTTCCCTCCGGACTACAACTTGGATGTCTTCAAGTCCAATGTTAACAAATTCCTAATGAACCGCCCCCTTAAGTAAACATTTCAGCAAATCTCCTCACTAACGTAACGTAATTGCAATAACCCTTATCCCTGAGTGGCTTCCGGGCCTTGATAAGTGGTTATCACTGTGAAAAAAAAAATACACGTATATATACCCACACCTTGATACAACCGCGCCTATATATAAATACACACATATATACACATACATAGACATACAATGCTCATATACAGTTATAATATGTTTACATCTCTACCTACATACACAGTTATATCAATGCATGGATGCTCAAACACAGATATCCATGTACACACCTGGATACCATACATCATGACTGTTATGATATCAAAACTAATATTAATCCCGCTAACGTGAAGCATAGTAGGCTCCTGTAATTGTGGTACCCTTCGCCAGGAAATCTGTCATCACTACTCCGTCCTGCTCCCAGAAGACCGTGAGCATGACCTTGCCAGCGGAGGGCTGAGCCCTTGTCTCCTTTAGAGGTGCTGAGTCCAAGTGTTTCCACTGCATTGACTGGGCTTTGTTCTCTGGATCATAGTGATGGACCCAGGTTTCATCCTGCGTAATCAGTCTTTTGAAAAATTTTGACTCATCTTCTTGGCACATCTCCAAATTCATCCTCGAGCACTCAACGCGTTCTCGCTTCTGGAATGGTGAGAGCAGCATGGGAAACCCTTTGGCAGACACTTTATGCATATGCAAATGGTCATGAATGGTAGTTTCCACAGACCCTGTACTAATCTTGATATCTTGAGCTATTTGGCGTATGGTAATGCGCCGATCATCCAAAATGGCAGCCTCAACTTGACGGACAGACGCCTCATCAATGGCAGTAAGGGGGCAACCAGGTCTGGGAGCTGTTTCCACAGACTTCTGGTCATGTTTTAATTCACGAATCCAGCGTTTTACATGGCCATATGATGGAGCATTATCACCATAAGTTTCTTTCATTTCATCAAAAGTATCCTGTGGTGTGCGTTCACTTGCAATATCTTCAACATTTTTTGGCAAATACAAAAAGAAAAGCACTAAAAATTTACCATAACCGAAACCGAGACCATTCCCGTAATAGCCAGACACACAACAGACAATTAACATTACCAACTAATAAAAACAACGACACAATCTATAAGAACCTAAATAAGACAGGCATTCAAATAACAAAACTAAACTCTTTAACAATTAGGGATCTAACACGTAAACTAATAACTAATACCAACATTAACACCAAAGCCGGAATATATATCCATACCCTGCCTTGATTATGGAAGAATGTACGTAGGAGAAACTCAGCGTAATTTAAATAAAAGAATATATGAACGCAAAAGAGATGTAAAAAACAACAATACACTCAACGCCATATTTTGTCACATCATGGAAAACGACCACCATTTTGATTTTAACAAAGCAACTTTCCTTAAACACATGCATAACAGATCCACACGATGTTTAATTGGGTCAGCTATAATCTCCCATTCCAGCAATATAATTAAGCAAAGAAAAGGCATTTTCCACGTTGCTCCCTTTCTGTCGGAAATAATTATTAAAGAGAACAACTACACTTATTTACTCTAA
The DNA here is from genome assembly GCF_053919585.1 of Euprymna scolopes. Lineage (NCBI taxonomy): Eukaryota > Metazoa > Mollusca > Cephalopoda > Sepiida > Sepiolidae > Euprymna > Euprymna scolopes. The sequence goes on along the minus strand of NC_136521.1, from coordinate 1,928,459 downwards.
TTTATTTTTTCATTTTTTTCTCTCATAAAATGTATATATGTGTATATATGATATCTAATTTACATAAGGAAAACACGTTGCTCTCCCCCATCATTATATATAGCCCCAATCCTCCGACTCTCTCGTCAATGACCATCCCTTTTGAAGAAGCCCGCATAAATCGGGCGAAACGTTGAGTATCCAGGTCCTTCCACCTCCATTTTATTTCAAATATATTTATATACATATATATATATTCACACACACACATATATATATATATATATATATATATATATAGTTTGAGGTTAGTATGTTTTAAAGGTAGGTTAACCAATGAATTATAACGAGGTTAATAGAAGAATACCAGTGAAAGACAACGAACACCGAAACATGTTCATGATTTTGTTGCTACAAATTACTGCTTATGTAAAGACAAATTGAAAATATGTATATATATATATATATACACATATACATACATACATATACTTATATATATATATATATATATATATATATATATAGTAGAAATGGTAATTAATAAAAACCTGAAAAAAGTGCTCAATACTGTTGTAGAGCAAATATGCGTTTTATGTTTTATTACCGTATTTTTCTGTTAAGTTACATTATTGTGTAGCCGAAACAATAATGTAACTTAACAGAAAAATACGGTAATAAAAAATAAAACGTATATATATATATATATATATATATATATATATATATATATATATACATACATATATATATATATATATATATATATATATATATATATATATATATATATATATATATATACCCCAAAACATAGATGCGGAAGGATGGAGGAACGACTTGCTAAAATATTTGGGTCCCACCCGGCAGCGGATATATATATATATATATATATATATATATATATATATATATATATATATATATATATATATATGAGGGAGAGAAGAAGAAGAGAGAGTGACATAGAGGAGATGGGGACACCGAGAAAGAGTGAGAAGGAGATACCGTCAAACTTTAGATTGACTCTTTTATTTTGGTAATAGCAGATTTGATAATTGTTTTTTTTTTTCTCTTCAGCTAGCTTATGTAATAATGGGAGAGAAACTCACACCCGAGCAACGTTTGCTAATTGCAAATAATACGATCTATTTACTGAGTGAAACATTTGAGGAACGAATTATTTAACGAAATTACCTGTCCACTGTTCAACTTGCTCATGCAATTTTACCCCTTTTGATTGTTTTAGTTGGGGATTTGTAAAGTCACAGGTCACTGCTGATCATAAGCTTGACAGCAGCACGGATTTATTATCGACGACGTATATTCGTTATAAATTATTCTTGTCTAATGGAAAAAAGTACTCAAATGAGTTCTTTAAAATTCTTGCAAAGATTTCAATCGAAGAATTCCTTATCTTTTTTCCATTTATTTAATGTTTGTCATATAAAAAATCACAAATAGATATTTTTTACAAAGTGGTCACCACATATCAAGGCCCGGAGGCCAATCGAGAATAAGTGTTAATATGTGTACGGTAATAATTCGAATAGTAGCGTAGTAATCGTTTATTGTGTTAATTTGGTATAATTTAATTATTTAGGTGCACGGTCCAATAAGAACTTGTTTACGTTAGACTTGAAGAGGATAATTTTGTAGTCAGCTGGAAAGCAAACCAGCGGAACAGAGTTCTACACGCGGGTAATTTTATGTAAGAAACATTCTTCGTGGAATCCACGTTTAGGTTTAGGGGGAAATGATTGATAATCAATAAGCAATTTACCCTACAATAATGTAGACGAATTCTACACAAATCAAAATATATTTAAGCGCATTTTACGATCAGGCAACGCAGGGCACCCTCTATTCATGAAGCGATAAATACAGTGGATTAGTATTTCAAAAAGAAAACAAGCTCTTGTGCCTGGAGGTGCTTAATATTCTCAGACGACAAAATAGCGAATCTTGTGTATACATATTTTTACCAATCTAAATAATGACTAGACTCACCATTGCTTAATTTGCTTTTCCTGCGGAAACGCTTTCTTTTGCGACATATATTTATTCAACTAAACGCAGAAATGTATGAATGTAACAACACCCTTCACCATTCCTGCAACGATCCCAGTCTGAGAGGTCGTATCTCTTGTCCATGTATTTGGCGCCGGCCATATGCAACATTTTAAGCATGTACTCGGCACGACCACAGCTATTGAAATAATGCAGGGTGGAGGTAAGCATGTCTGGAGTCATCGTTGAACTGCAAGTTCGTCTTTGCTGACGACTACGAAAAATACCTATGTATTTATAGCCGTCACGATAATTAAATTGTTAGCGCAAACTAAATATTGTCATGGAAGCGCCCAAGGTCGGCTATTCGAAATCTCGCTGTAATTTCACTGGTTTAGTTCTACGTACTCTAGCAGTGCACATTTCTAATAAATGTCGGTGTTTATTGAGCGTTAATTAGTCAAGGAATGTTCGATGTTTTTTAACTACTGTTTTTAATTCTAGCTTGTCATATAATCTGCGTAAGAAACTGTTGGTTAGTCAATACACAGGTAGAATACCACTGCTAGCAAAGCTCGTGTTAAAGTGTGATTTGTGTCAAAATATGTTTGGATGTGTAGGTTGAGCAAAAAAACAACAACAAAAAAAGCGGTATTTTTTTTAAAACTCTGACCTCTATTATGACCACTTAACATTTATTGTTTTGAGCTTAAATCAAGTTATTAATTTAGACACCTGTCCAAGGAACCTATATCTAAACTTTCAAGTGTTTAGACCCCAAATTGTCGAATGAGTTTGGTAGAGTTCTCAAAGGTCAAATCGTTGAACTTTGACCCCTTAACAGCAAAATTTCTGGCGCAAAACGGATTACAAATGTTTTCCCAAATCTCCATACTCTGCATATCAAATTTCAAGTCTGTAGACTTAAAATTCACAGAGTTATTGTGTAGGGATATTTACACAGACAGACCGACACTTTTACTTCTATAGATATACTAGCATTGGTGCCCGGCGTTGCCCGTGTGTTTAGAGGTGTATACTGAGCAAAAAAAAAAAAAACAAGAAAACAAAGAGGGTCATTTTTTAAACTTTGACCCCTAGTATGACCACTTAACATTCATTGTTTTGGGCTGAAATCAAGTAATTAAGTTAGATCCATGCCCAAGGAATATATATCCAAAATTTCAAGTGTGTAGACCCAAAATTATCGGAGTAGTTTTGTAGAGTTCTCAAAGGTCAAATCGTTGAACATTGACCTCTTAACAGCCAAATTTCTGTCCGAAAACCGATCACATCGATTTTTCCAAATCTCAGTACCGTGTATATCAAATTTCAAGTCTGTAGACTAAACATTGACAGAGTTATTGCGTAGGGAAATGTACACAGACACACAGACACACAGATACACAGGCACACAGACAGACACACAGACACACAGATACGTTCACTTTCATAGATATATAGATAGGTTCGTCCAAAATTTTCTGTGTAGGTCTATTTAGCAGTTTTGCATCGTGCGGCAATCAAATTTAAATATATTAAGGCCTTGGAAACTTTTGGGCCTAAATGGACGGGGGGGGGCAAATGATTGACTTATTCATTTCTTTGTCTGCATTGTGCAGAACTCAAATTTACGTATGTTAAGGCCTTAAACTGTACTGTTTGTTCATTTTCACTAGGAGTTTATGTGCCGTGTGTACTTTTGGGGCTAAATGGATGGGGGGAATGCTGAACTTAGTCATATTTTTTGCCTCGCTTACTGTGCACTCACGGTGGGCCATGCATGCTTCACTTGTTTATAATATATTCATGTTTATTTATTTTAAACTAGCGGGGGTCGTCCGTAAAATTGTCCGGTCTTAAAATACGCTTAAATATATTTTATTTAGGTTTCTTATTTATTATTGTAGAGTCAATTCTGTATTAAATATTATATTCTACTTAATATATAGTAGTGATGTCAAAGTAAAAAAAACAAAAAAAATAAAAAACAAGTTCAGTGCCATCAGCTGGGATCGAAACCAAAACATTTAGCGTGTTTATATTGCTTAAACTAACGACATATTTGTACGAAAATAATTAAAACCACTTTAAGTTATTAGTGAGTTTGCGCTGACGCGGTGTAATAGAAATATGTGGGCATGTTGAAATGACGATTTTCTTGTTAACCTGTGGACCTATTTTTGTACGAGTTATTCATTTATTCATAAATATTTACACGTTATAAATCTTTCCTGTATTTCCTGAAAATATCAGTTATGTGATTAGTAGTTTAAGAGTTTATCTGTTCAATATTGTCACACAGTTACACACAGACATTCACCTGCAGTTTTATTTATATAGAAAAACGAACTATTCATGCGTAGATGTAAAACATACAATGTGGCATGATAAAATTATTGGCTTAGAAAAGGCGATATGATTCCATTTCTGTTTGATGAAAACCAGTTTTCTTTATTTGTTGTAGGCTGTCGTCTTATTAGTCAATTGTATACAAATATCAAGCAGTAATTGTCTGTATTTTTGAGATGAGGTGTTTTCATTGATTGAGATTGTCGGACTGACTTCCTCATCTTGGTTGTTATTGTCACAACGTTTCGGCCGTGTTGCCCTCCGGCCTTCGTCAGATGAATCGTTTGTTAGGAGTCTCGAACCCAACCCTTTATTATTATTACGGGGGTACGTGTTCGGACTCCAGCTAGGCTTTGGGACATAGTTGCTGATTCTCTGTTTTCAATGTTACTTTTTCACTCCCTTCAGTCAGGATTTAACTCAGCACCTTTGGGTAACTGTAAACTTTGATACAACGTCTAGGACCACTTGGCCATATGTCACTAGGACAATTCTTAGTTGTTTTTTGTTAATGTTAAACCTATGTTGTTATTCAAGGTTTTCTCTCTCTATCAGAGGTGTCCAAATTGCATTCAGCTCTATGTTTGGTTTGCTCAATAGGTTGTTATGTCCGAGCATGTGAGCTGTTTCTTTAAGTTTTCTCACTTTCCAGAGGGTCTCTCTGTTTATTATTTTTACTTAATCCCATAGGGGGCGATGGTCCCCCCTCTCCATCCAGACATGGTTGGCTATACCCGATTTTTCCGTCTCCCCTTTAGTTACCGCTTTTCAGTGTTCTTCCACCCTTACTTTAAGGGGGCGGCATGTTTCACCCTTGTAAACCTTTCTGAAATTGCATGGGATGGAGTATATGCAGTTTTTGGTCATGTTCTCATCCATGCGGGGCTTCACTCGTACCAGGTGTCGTCTGAGTGTTGACTCGCTTTTGAATACCGTCCTGATGTTGTAGGGGGCACATATTCTCTGAATCTTTTCGGAGATGCCTCGTATGTATGATAGGCAGACCGTTGGAGGTTTTTGGGTTTCATTCTCCTCTCTTATACTATTAACACGTCTGGTGGATAGTATGCTATCGGGGTAGTTGTTACGACGGAGGGTATTCTTCAACCTGACCATTTTTTGGTGGTATGTAATGGTGTCACTACTTATTGTCTCTGCTCGATGTTGTAAGCAGCGTGCGATTCCATGTTTGATACTGTATGGGTGATGGGAGTTGAAGTTAAGGTATTGTCCGGTGAAGGTAGGCTTGCGATATACGGATGTCTTAAACCCATACTCTGTCAATCAAGAACAATAGAAATCTTCTATCATGTCTGAAAGTGACACAGTGTGAGATCGGAGATGACCCGTTGTAGAAGTCATGCTCTCTACCTATTCACGTTATGATAACAGGGCTATTGCATGGCTGGATATCCACTATTAACATGAGCGTGTCAAGCGTGATGAAAACAAAATTGCTACCATAATTATGGTATTTGGTTTCAAGTGAAGACCACATCATGCTGCCTCACATCTTCGGGGTCAGCTTGGAAATCAACACCAAATTTTACCTGGATATGATGAAGCGTGTATTGATCCTCTGATGCTATTAGGTGGCCGCTGGCAGACCGTGGGTGGGCAGTAGGATTCGGCGTCAGTTCACATGCCCAAAGACCCCCAGATTTAGCCTCAGAAGGAATGCCACGACTTTGTACCCTTTTCTCATCGCCCTCAATCTGAACCTGATGAACCACTTCGTTTGGTCATACGCCGAGAACATTACCATTATGTCCTTTAACACCACGAAAGCAAGCCTGATCGCCGCCATCCGCAGGATATTGGCTGAGCTCCTGCTGGCGCTTGTGGAAAAGGCATGCTTCCAGTTTCGGACCTGTATCAAGGCTATGACTGAAGGCGGCTACATTTAATAGATGTCATATCTACTACATAATCAAATTATGTGAATTTATTTATTTTTTTAAATAAAGCCTTTAAAATAAGCTTGCAGTGTTGTTTTCGTTAGGGCGACCGTTTTATCTTTCCGGCCTGTATTTACAATTTTCAATCACTGCGGGGAACTCATGAACATAGTCAAAATAAATTATGAAGAAAAACTATTTTATCTTATCAATTACTAGCAGTGGGGCCCTATGATTCGACCGGTCGTACAATATGCTTAAATATGATATTTTAATTCGTCCAGATTTCGAACATATTATTATAGAGTCGTGATTTCAAAACTAAAAAAAGTATTTGAGTGTCGTCGGCTAGAACAGAAACCGAAAGCTAAACTGTAGCATTCAAAGTTGGAGACGTTACCACTGTACCAACATGCTAGGCATATGAACTAATTAAATTTTAAAGATTAAAAATTAAAAATAAATATAAAAGATGAATGCGTAAAATGTATAACGGTTTCTTTTCAATTTAGATCAATTTTTGATCCTTTAAACACAATTTTAACTGGCTTAAGACCGACAAGAGAAAAGTCCGTAAAAAAATCTAATAATATGAGGCCCCTTACGTCGCTCATCGACTTTTAGATTCGGAAGAGATAGAGTTTTAAAATATGAAGACAGATCGACAGACATACAGACATACAGCCTTTTACATGTTTCATTATACGGATAAAATCCACCTTAAGTTCGAATACGTTATGCAATCTTTCATAGGTCGAATCTTACATGAGGCATTTGTTTTTTATAGTGTTTTACCAGGTATCTATCAACATCATATTCACCATCATAATAAACATCATAATAAACATCATAGTCCTCATAACCAATATCATAATCATCATCATAATCAACATCATAATCATCATCATAATAATCATCAAAATCAACATAATACTCAACATCATAATCATCATCATAACCATTATCATAATCAACATCATTATCATCATCATAATCATAATCATAACCAACAGCGTAATCATCATCATAATCATCATCATAATCATCGTCATAATAATCATAATCAACATCATAATCATCACCATACATATCATCATAATCAACATCATAATCATCATCTTAATCATCATCATAATCAACATCATGATCATCATCATGCTCATCATCATAATCATCATCATAATCATCATCATAATCAACATAATATTCTACATCATAATCAACATCATAATCAACATAATAATCAACATCATCATAATGAACATCATAATCAACATAATATTCAGCATCATAATGAACACCATAATGAACATCATAGTCATCAAAATCATTATCATAATCAATATCATAATCATCATCATAATCAACATCATAATCAACATCATAATAATCATCATAATCAACATCACAATCACCATCATATTCATCATCATAATCATGACCATAAGCATCATCATAAGCATCATCATAATCAATATCATAATCAACATCATACTCATGATAATCAACATCATAATCAATATCATAATAATCATAAGCATCATCATAATCAATATCATAATCATCATAATCAACATCACAATCATCATAATCAACATCACAATCATCATCATATTCATAATCATAATCATGACCATAAGCATCATCATAAGCATCATCATAATCAATATCATAATCATCATAAGCATCATCATAATCAATATCATAATCAATATCATAATCATCATAAGCATCATCATAATCAACATCATAATCAACATCATAATCAACATCATAATCATCATAATCAACATCATAATCAACATCATAATCATAATCATATTCATCATAATCAACATCATAATCAACATCATAATCAACATCATAATCAACATCACAATCATCATCATATTCATCATCATAATCATGACCATAAGCATCATCATAAGCATCATCATAATCAATATCATAATCAACATCATACTCATGGTAATCAACATCATAATCAATATCATAATCATCATAAGCATCATCATAATCAACATCATAATCAACATCATAATCATGATAATCAACATCATAATCATCATAAGCATCATCATAATCAATATCATAATGAACATCACAAGACAGGTAACATGGTCTCACGGTAAACGACGCGACTGACAACCTAGGTGATCCAAGTTTGAACCCTGTTCGTTTCACCGAATCTGTTGTCCCTCCCGTAAGTACTTTATTAAAAAAAAAACTATTCTTAATTGAATGATATCGGGGAAACGAATGCCAACAGCATCATCATCGTCGTCACTTATGATGCTAAACGACAACAAACGTCATCATAAATCTGAATATTTTTTGTTATTATTAGGAAAATTTAATAGATGTTTTTTTTACGTCTAAACATAGGATAACATAATTAAAATGTCTTCAACCCAATGTAAACGGTTGATATTTTCAAGTTTCTCTTACAATCAAATATATTCATTGTTGTATTTTTATATGCCCAACTAAATCCTTTAAAATCTTTTATATATGTATAAATATGTATTTATGAAGAATAAGTACCGTCCTATCGTTTTATTATTCCGGGAAGTTTATGTATAACGACGGAAAGTGGTAGGCCAAATTTTCGTAATTTTTATCCAAATTACCGAAGAGAAATATCATCCCTGTTATAACAAAGAAGATTTAATTAAAAATTATTAAAGAAGGGAAGACACTATTATTTTTATTGTTACAAAAAGGATTTATTGGATCTCCGAAGTTAAGCAACGTTGAGTCTAGTCACTACCAGAGGTCAGACCGTTTAGGAATACCAGGTGCTGTATACAGGGTGACCCCCCCAAAAAAAAAGCTAAATGGAGGTCATCTAGAAGATATGCTGTAGAACGGAGAAAAAAGGCCAAAGACCCTAATGTTTTGATGTGATGTTTTGCATATAATAAACTAGTTATGACGAAAGTTTCATTTCATTCGGACCAAACGGGGCCTAATTAGAGTTGGGGCCCGTTGTTTTTTTTTTTGGGGGGGTCATCCTGTATAAGAAAACCTTTACATATTCATTGAATAACTGCAAAACCTCTAACGTATATATACAGTGAATGAATGACAAAAAAAAATGAGTGACAAAAATTTCAAAGTTAACGACGTTGATCATCTTACAATTTATTCCTTTAATTCAGTTGACATTTACAATTCTTGAGAGTATCAATTTGATAGCACAAAATCAATCACTCAATTATTTTATCAATTAGTAAATCTATTTTTCTCTTAATTCATCAGAATAAATAGTATATACAGCGTGTTTCAAAAGTCTTGGGAACATAACGATTTTTAATAACTCAAACACTATTAGGAGTTGAAAAATGAAATTGGTACCGTTGGAAAGGTTAAAGTTTCAAGTTTTGTGGGGAATCTTCAAAGTTGCTCAATATGAGCGCTATCTGTCACACGGCAGACATCTAGTCGATAGTGCATTTCCTGCCAAACGCGTTCCAGCATCTTGACGTCAATGGTTCCCACAACTGCCGTTACTCGAGCCTTTAGTTCATCAATATCTCTTGGAAGGGGCGGCACATGTTGCTTGACAAAGCCCCAAAGAAAAAAGTCACACGGGGTAAAATCTGGAGACCTAGGAGGCCAGGGCATGAGAACGTCATCACCTCGCCCAGATCTCCCAATCCATCTACCAGGCAGCCTTGTGGTAAGAAACTGCCTTACTCTAAGACTCCAGTGTGGTGGTGCACCATCTTGTTGAAAAATGAAGTCATCAGATTCTGCTTCTTCCAACTGAGCCATTAGCCAGTCTTCCAGCATGTTGAGATAGGATTCACCAGTGATAGTTGCCTCTTCAAAGAAGAACGGTCCATAGACACCTTTCTTGGAAATTGCACAAAACACGTTCACTTTTGGTGAATTTCGCTCGTGCTCAAGAAGTTCATGAGGATTCTCAGTACCCCATATGCGAGTGTTATGGTTGTTAACTTTGCCATTCAGATGGAAGGTCGCCTCATCGCTAAAACAAGCCGGTCATCAAAGCCGTTATCTTCCAACTTCTCTTGCATTGCAATGCAAAAGTCACGGCGAAGTGGCTTATCAGTGTCCTTCAACTTTTGGACCAACTTGAGCTTGTAAGGTACCATTTGCAGTCGTTTCCTTAAGACACGCCAGACAGTTGCTGGAGCAAGCTGAAGTTCCCTGCTGGCTCTTCTCTCTGATTTACGGGAGCTCCGCTGAAAGGCTGTCCGAACTTGCTCAACTGCATCTTCTGAAGTTGAAGGGCGACCTGTTCGCTTACTTGGGCACAAACACCCATCTTTCACAAATTTAGCATGCCATCTGACAATGGATTTCCTTTCAGGGGCTTCTTTTTTAAATTTCCTGCGAAATGCACGCTGAACACATGTCGACGATTCAGTCTTTGCAAATTGGAGGACGCAAAATGCCTTGTCTTGTTTAGAGAACGCCATTACTGCACCTGGAAAGATAAGACGAAAATCATTAGTATGACCAAAAACTTGATTAAGCAAGCTTTAAAATGGCACCAGTTTCATTTTTCTACGTGGAATAGTTCATGAGATATACGCATTTGTAATGTTCCCAAGACTTTTGAAACACCCTGTGTATATATATATATATATATATATATATATATATATATATATATATATATATATATATAGTTTGACCTCTAGCAGGTAAATTTTCCCCCAAAAACTAGTTTGCTAGAGAGTGCAAAGGTAAAATCTTTTGAACTTTGACTCCTCGGCAGCCAAAATTTCGGCAAAAACCCGACGAAAAAGCTTTTGCTATGTCTGAATATACTTTATATAAAAATTTAAATGTTTAGACCAAAAATTGGCTAAGTAATTAAGTAGAGACCGAATAAGTAATACTGTCTTTAACTTTTACTCCAATTTTGACTCCTTAAACATTATTCTGTTGGGCTCAAATCGAATTAAAAAGTTTGATCTATGCCCAAGCAACCTACATCACAAATTTCAAGTGCTTAGACCCAAAACTTGCCGAGGGGGTTTAGTAGAGTTTTCAAGGGTTATATTGTTGAAATTTTACCCCTTGACAGACAAATCTTTGGCCGAAAACTGATTAAAAAGATTTTCCCAAATCTCAATATCCCTTTTCTTAAATCTGGAGTCTGTAGATATAATATTAACAGAGTAGTTTAGTAGGGAAATTTACACAGACAGACAGACAGACAGAAAAACACACAGAGACAATTTCACTTATATATATATATATATATTAATTAGAGGAGTTATTGTTTATTCTAAGTTCAATTGATTAAGGTATGTGCTTAATTACAGAGGGTGGGTGGTTGAGCCTGGGTGGATATATGGGGGGGGTTCTTGTAATGTATGGTTTGTAGATATTTGTAGTTAAATCAAAGGTGACGTCCAAAAAGTGTACTTGGTTAATGCTGCTAGTAATTCCTACTTTGAGATCGAATTTTTTTTATAACCTTATGTATTTTCCCCGCTATTTGGAAAAGCCTTGGAATTCCCATATTTCCTTGACACTTTCTATTTATTTGGAAGTCAGTTCAACCCGCCCAGGGTTAATGCCATATATCAAACACAAAAATAAACAAATCGTCCCAACACTAATATTAATACTTAAAACCCGCTGTTAAATCCTGTTTGATTTTTTTTTTACACAGTGATCACCACTTATCAAGGCCCGGAAGCCACTCAGGGATAAGGGTTATTGCAAGTACATTACGTTAGTGTGGAGATTTGATGAAGTGTTTACTTAAGGGAAGATTAATTAAGAATTTGTTAACATTGGACTTGAAGACATCCAAGTTGTAGTCCGGAGGGAAGCAGGCAGACGGAACCGAGTTCCGCACTTGTGCAGTTCTAAGAAAGAAGCTTTGTTCATGGAATCCGCGTTTTGATTTAGGCACAGATATAGAGTGGGGGAAATTTTTTCACAGTTGATTCAGCTAGACGGGTGTTTTTCGTTAAAGATTCGCGAGGGGGGGCATAGATTGGAGTTCAGACGAGCACCTTCCATGGAAATAACGATAAAACAAGGATAGGCTCGCAACATCTCTTCTGTGGGAGAGAGGTTGCAGGGTAGAGAAAAGGGCATCCCCCACTAAGCCACGAAGTCTATTTTGTACTCTGTCAAGGCAGGATAGGCTGTTTTTAGCAGCTCCTGTCCAGATATGGCAACAGTATTCCATCCTTGGAGATATTTGAGAGCATATCAGCTCATCATCAACATCTTATATAATATAAATCTCACCTATCTGTTAAAATGTATGAATGTACGTATGTATGTCGCCTAAAACTTTCGACAGAGGCGAAGGATTTTTAAGAAATATGTATCATTTCGTGAGCTCGACGTCAGGGACGACAAATATCGAAAAATTGGTCTAAAAACTTCACCCTTATCTCTCACATTTCTACAGGACGGGGTCGCTTTTTTCCGTCGTTTTCTTTTTCGAAAGTTATTCTTTACTCTCGATTAACTAGCTTAATTTTAACCTACGTCACTTCCGATTTGGCGATGACTGCAATAGCAATGACGTCAGATTTTTTCGTGTTCTATTCCTCCTTCGCGGTACGGTTTCGAGCCTGCCTGCCTACTACCACTTTTTTTTTTTTTTTTGCTCAACATCCACCTCCAAACACCCAGCCAAGGCCAGGCACCAAGTCTAGTATTATATGAATCTGAGTATTCTATTAGTGGAATTGGATTCTCCGGTATTTTTCTAGTAAGAATTTAGTACTAGAAAAACAGCAGAGACTTATGCGAGGGACTACGCGAAGGTTGCCGTCATTTTCAGTGAAAGTGATTGTTTTGTTGAACGGACTGGATTCGAACTGAAAACATCCGAGTCGTCAGTCCGTATCATTAACCACTGAACAACTGTCACTCCCATTCCAGAATATCAGCTAATGAAATAGAACTCTAAAAAGACAAATTACGTGTCAGAGACGTTATTTCCTTCAAGTAATTAAGTGTTTTATTAAGAAAATCAAACAACCACGGTTTATTAAGTGCAGGTATAGTTAAGTTTCCGTCAGCTGACAAATATTGTAATGGGCGTCCTTGGACAGGTAAGCGTTTACTTGATAATTGATACTAACTAGCGGATTAACCGGAGAGTATAAATACGCGGTTGGTTTGTGTCTCGGTCGTCAGAGAAGACTTACAGTCACTCAAACCAAAACAGCTCGGTTTCCTTTTGGTACTGCGTAAACCGTAAACAACATCACCATGCCTAACTACACCCTCCATTACTTCAATGGCCGTGGACGTGCCGAGATCCTTCGTATGATGATGGCCATGGCTGGCGTCAAATACATGGACAAGAGATATGAATTCTCCGACTGGGATCGTTGCAGGAATGGTAAGGAATTTTATTCACCTGTTTTATTTAATATTAGAGATTGGTGGCCAATCAGCAAATGTACGAACAGTTCTGAGTTGTTTGGGGGAATAATGTTTTAATTAGTTTTTATTTTTTAATAATAAGTTAGAGATATACTGTATATATACTGTACATCTAAAATTATTTATTATTTTTGTGAATCAACACTTTTCTTTAAAAATGGCGTAAAAAATTATGCTTCGCTAAGGTTAATATCAGTATTATGGTGAAATAAAACAACTACATGAAACAAACGAAGCGACAATATTTAAACTTCATATACAATCATAAAGAGAATCATTATAAGTTTCTTTGTATATCCATCTATCTTTCTATCTCTCTATTTATCTCTCAACCTACATACCTATCTATCTATCTATCTATCTACCTATCTATCAATTAACCCACCTCCCTATCTATCTATTTATTTATCTATTTTGACTATGATACAAAAGGTCCCTTATATGTTTTTGTGTAAGAGGTTGTTTCCTATATACTCTAAACCGGCTGGGCCGATTTTTATTAAATTTCATGCGAAGGTACGTGTATGCCTGGCAGTTATCTTGGTTCGGTCTTGTATCAGAACTGTCTCTTTCTTAAGTATATAGACATGTGGAAATAAATGACGTTAAGAGACTTTCTTATTGCATTAGACTTAGATGTAGAAATAAATGACGTTATAAGTATCTGTGTTCAAGTTTATAGCCATGAATCTAGTCAGTGCTTTGATTACGTTGAAAGTTTATACAATGCGGTAAGTTACGAATATAATAGCGTGGACGCCCGTATGGCGGCAGTATGCAAACGCAGATATGTGTGCGAAGTTACGTCACGGTAAGGGAAAAATACTATAAAAAAAAGAACGTATGCAGAGACCGACGGTCACTATCGAGAGGACCGAGATAATAGAGAAGAAACACAATCACGTTCGAGACGTGGGTGAAGTCACGCATGGCTCGAGAATCTGGAATAAAAGTATTCTCTAAAAACTTGAAAGAGTGAGTTGTCGTTGTCTCCTTTGCAGCGACGTCTACAAAATGTTGGGTCTATATGCTAACACATGTGTAAATGTGCACCACGTTAAAGGAGGTTTTAGTGAATATAGATGTTTTAAAGTTATATCAGCTATAGAAATATTGTATCAGATAATATAAAAAAAATGCAATGGACCCGGATTTGTTAGAAAAAAGATACAGGCTTGGTGCTTTTTGAGTTTTGAATTTTTAACGGCTGTATTCGTTGGAAGAGCAATATATATATATATATATATATATATATATATATATATAATATATATGTATATATATACACATATATATAATATATGTATATATATATATGTATATATATATATATATCACTATTCATTAATAACATCCAGTATGAATACGCATGAAGATGGTCGGAGGTTACATCGAAACTTTGTGGAAAACTCAACCAAGATAAGAATAAACATCCAAATAATAAAAAAAAAACTATAATGTATCAGTGTTCTTTGTCAGTTTTCCGGTTACGTCTTCATTAACGCTAAAAAACTTCATTGACCAGATGATGTAAATAAGCTGGTAGAGTTAAAATATGGAGACAGACAGATAGACCGACAGACAGACAGTCCGACAGACAGACAGACCGACAGACATATAGCCTTTTATGTACGAGATCATTTAAAAAAGAAACATTTCTGTGCGTGTGTTCATTAGCTATGAACTCCTAAACGGCTTCTTTGATTTTACCGAAATTTCAAACAGATGTAAATTCTGTGTCTGTCAGTATTTTAAAATAAGTTTTGTATTGGAATGTCTCCGATAAGTACCGAAAATCGATAATCGGAAATTCCGCTGAAAAAAAGAGCAGGTGATTATGCCCAAATTGAACCGTTTTATACATCCTAAAATAACAAGTGTATTTAATAAGTTTTATTACCAGACAAGCACAAAGGCCATGAATATAAAATCAACAGTGGGTTCTTTTATACGACAGGGACGCATTCGAAATGAATATTTCTGTTTAAAACACAATCGAACCATTATATTCTACTTCTGCATTCTAAACTAAAATCCAAGCTTAATATATAAACACTGTTTTATAAAAGCAACAGTAGATTCTCTACAGTGTAATACAATATAGTGTGGAGTAAGTCACTGCGGGGAGTCCTGTAAAACTTCCTCTCGGTACGACACGATAAGTCCCAAATTAAAGCAGGTAAATAATCAATTTGTTTGAAAAAAATAGGCGATTTCATCGTTGTTTTCTAGCTTTAACCTTGTATAATCAATATTGTTAGAAGAGTTTGAAAATAAATTTTCGCATATATTTTTTTGCATATAGTAAACTCATAATCATAAAAAAGCACCATGAATATATGATTTTTTAAAAATTTACTTTCAGATTTCCCTTGCAACTACCTTCCCTGTATGCAGATGGACAATGGTGACATGATGCCCGAGACTATGGCCATTTGCAGGTACTTGGCCCGCGAACACAGTAAGCATACTTCCTAATATAATTGCATGGCACGAACGTAAATGAACGTTTATTAAAATTATTTTTGTTTATCCAAAGTATGTATGTTATTACAAAAGCGTAAAAGGGCTACTGTGATAAGAACCAGATTTATAGGAAGAACTTGGTGGAAGTTTATACGACGACGTGCATATTTACATTTTATGTAAATGTCAGCATTTTGGTATGGTTGGAAACTAGGAAAAGTGATGGAATTTCTAAAGCGCGTAATGCGAGGGAAAGATTAATGTACTAGAGAATCGACCATGATCTAGCGGTTTCTATACGCATACGCATAACATATATATTAAAAATGTTTGACATTTTTACAGTAAACCTGAAGCATACTTCCAGAGATGAAAAGCAAAGATTGATTTCAGATATGTGATGACACCACTCAATAATATTAGTATGACCTTATATTCCAAAAGTACTTACAAGGTGCCTTACAAAAATTTCCAAACTTCTTTTTCGTTTGGGCATATTTATTGGTAATGCACGCTTGAAAGTTTAGTTCACTGCACTTGTGGTACTGTCCCAACAACTTCTTGAAAGAGCCATGGAAGTTTTATTATGCGCGCATGTCAATGATCATCGTCCCAACCCCTTTCATCTCCTCAATTGTATTATAACAACAGCTTCTAAGGTTTGCCTAGAGCTTACGAATAACAAATACGACAGTGAACAAGGTCTAAACTGCGGGAGCGAAGTTAACCAACTTTAACATCTCTTTGCTTTCATGACGACGTCTTTTTTCTCTGATGTTCTCTTAGTACTCTTTGGGAAAATTCGCGTAAAGCTTCCGCATTTTCTGTTCCTCGCCAATAATTATGTGTACAGTTCACACACTGACATCAAACTGCATTTATTGTCTCTATAGGCACACAAGGGCCCTTATCCATGAAATTATTGGTTTAGCCAATGAACGCTGGATCTCTGACTTCTTTATTCCTTCCACATACCTCACCATCCTTCACAGACTCTCTGCCTTTCTTATATCTATTATGCGACTCAAAAACTAATTCCCGATTTATGCAAGATAGCATAAAACCGGTATAATGCGTTTCCGTGGCATTTTTCTAGTATAAAACATATTTTTTAACATATTTTTCTTCTAAAGTGTCCCTCCGTCCAGATTTCATTTCTGTAATTCACCAGATCGGACAATCAAAACTTTTAAAAGGGTGTGTTTTAATTTCCGGTGTAGCCTTTTATTTTAAGTTGAAATAAAAAAAAACCAAAAAACATAATCAGTCATCTCATAAGGTGTATAGCAATAACATACAGAATTTTCAAGAATCTACGACAATTTAAAACGTGTGTACGAAAAGAGTCTAGGAATTTATTTAAGGCACCTCGTATATTCATGGAATCTTTAGGAAATTTACAAATTTTTAAATACACCTATATTTGGTACAAATAACGTTTAGTATATGACTGACAATACGGCATAATTACGTTGAAACATTCGAAGTTAAGAAACGATGAGCCAGACCAGTACCACGAGTGACTACTTAGGAATGCAAGTCCGTAGGCTGAGAAGTAGAAATTCCAAGGTTGATATTTGGAAACGCGTTTAATCCACTGGGAAAGATGCGTTAAGAAATGCATCTAGGAGAGGAAACACACTTACGTAAAAACCTAAGGTATATTGTCTTCTCTGTCTTGCACTGACCGAGATTAATAGTTATACCTAAACGTATGGTTGGTTCAGCACTAAGCTTTCGCAATTATATACAAATTATCTTTACATCATCAACACTCTGATCCCCATCTGTCATTAATTGAAATGGATGGTTCTCGTCTTGGGTAGGCTCCATGTTTTTACAAGCTTCTGGGATTGACCTTTAATCCTCATCTGAAATGGAACACGTACATCAAATCTGTTGCCAAGGTCGCAGGAAAAATGGGAGGTTCCTTCTATTTAATTGTTCCTTCTATTCTCCAGTATATATCTCACTGCTGATGCAATTCTCTATCTATATAAAAGTCAAGTACGTCTAAGGATGGAGTACTGTTGCCATATCTTGGAAGGAGCTGCTAAAAGCAGTATATCCTGTCTTTACAGAGTACAAAATAAACTTCGTAGCCTAGTGCGGGGATGTCGTTTTCTCTTCCCTGCAACCTCTCTCCCACAGAAAGGATGTTGCGAGCTTGTCGTTGTTTTATCATTATTTCCATGGCAAATACTCGACTGAGCTCCAATCTCTGCCCCCTTCGCCAATCATTCACGAAAAACACCCGTCTAGCTGAAACCACTGTCAGTAATTTTCCCCACTCTTTATCTGTGCCTAAATCAAAACGTAGATTCCATGAACAAAGCTTCTTTCTTAGAGGTGCACGCCTTTGGAACTCTCTTCCGTTTGCCTGTTTCCCACCTGACTACAACTTGAATGTCTTCAAGTCCAACATAAACAAGTTCCTGTTAAACAGCCCCCTTAAGTTATACACTTTATTAAATCTCCATTACTAACGATTAGTACGACAATGCCCCATTGATTACTGTACACGCAATAACCTTTATCCCCGAGTGGCTTCCGGGCCTTGATAGGTGGTGACTTCCATGTAAAAATAAAATCTGTCTGGATTTCCGAACAATTGAATAGTTGTGGTGGACCTCACAATCGAGGAGATTATCATCATATGACTGCCAACAAGTTTTCATCATCATTATCATCGTCATCTTATCTTTTACAAAATATTTTATTGTTGTTATTGGGTTAACATGATGATTTACTAGTGAGAATTCTTTCTAGAAAGATTCCAGGTACTTATGTGAGGGACTAGGAGAAGATTGCAATGTCCTAAGTGGAAATATATTTTGTAGAATAGACTGGATTCGAACTTTGAACAACCAGGTCGTCAATCTGTGTCGTTAACCACTAGATCACTGCCACGTCCAAGTTTGAGTAATAAACGTAAACAATTTTTATTTTATAGCTGTTCAATTTTAGACATTTTGGTACTGAGTATTACGAAAATTTAAAAAATCGTAATAAGTAGAGTTAATAAAAGGTTTACACAGGTGGGAGCAATTTTGTATCCTTCGTTTTTTTTTTTGTTTTTTTTTTTTACACAGTGATCACCACTTATCAAGGCCCGGAAGCCACTCAGGGATAAGGGTTATTGCAAGTACATTACGTTAGTGTGGAGATTTGATGAAGTGTTTACTTAAGGGGGCGGTTCATTAGGAATTTGTTAACATTAGACTTGAAGACATCCAAGTTGTAGTCCGGAGGGAAGCAGGCAGACGGAACAGAGTTCCACAGGCGTGCAATTCTAAGAACTCGAACGAGGATTGAGCCCTGGTCGCCTCGTCCATTTTTAACACAGTTTAGTTTCAGTAATACTCGATTAGTAAGCTGTCTTCACTTGTTTAGCATTAAGACACTAGTTGCCATTTTAAAGTTCTCAATACGACTCCATTGAGTATTTAAATTTTTTCTCTGGTGCATTCTCTTATTAATATACCAATGACTATAGTGACACAATAGTAAAAGTCATATCAGTAGGAAATGTAATTTTGAAAAAGCTTCAAATTCACCGGAGGATAACCCCCCAGGTACTTATGCAAAATAATCTGAAGAATATGTCTATCAAAACAATACTGATACTTTTTTTAAACACAGCGATCACCGCTTATCAAGGCCCGGAAGCCACTCAGGGATACTTGTCCTGAAGGGTAATTTCCACACAGAATTCTAAAATGTTATTGAAGTTTTTTGTGAGTGACATATTTAGTGTGTAAATGGAAAGGGGGAGTCTAATAAATCACTTATTTCTAATTTAAGTTGATTAGTGTGCTATGAGTAATTATCTGATATTTTTGCAGATTTCTACCCCAAGAGCCCCATGGACATGTTCAGGTGTGACTACATCAGCGATTGCTTCTATGAAATCATGCACGATTACATGAGGTACTACCACTGGAAAAACGGAAACTTCAGAGTGAGTTTATTATTTTAAAATCTAATAAGATTTATATCCACATATTTCAGCGTATTGCTATTTTCTATCTTTTCTTGTTGCTGTTTAGAAGCTATAGGATTGAAATTGAGTCGGTTATTTAAAAATACAATTAATTGTTAGATGTTCATATTTAACGTTTTGCTGGTTTGCTAGATCAGAATGCACTTTTATTTACACTTATATTCTAATGATGTTTTCTTAAAAACGAGCATGAGTGCCCGGCATTGCCCGGGTGTTTTAAGGTGTGCATTTAGCAAAAAAAAAAGTGATAGTACCCAGGAAGGCAGGTTCGAGCCTGTTGTAGTGGCAACCACTTATTTGCATATGCGAATAACATAACACTATAAATGGCAAGCCTAGGTTGGCCTTGGTGTGTCTTACTCAAATGCCACCGGAAGTGACGCCCAAGAGCGTACATGTCCTCCCACCAAGACTCTCTGACTCGACACCGTCATTTGTACATATTGTAAATATACCTTTTCTTTAATACACTTATTATTGCGTTATCTTATTGTTTGCGTCTTCATTGTATTTCCTTACTAATTATTGTTCAACCTTGCAACCACAACAGAACCCGTACTGCAAAGAAATAAAAGAACGCGAAAAGAGGTGACGTCTTTGCCGTTGCATCTATTGCCAAACTGGAAGTCGCGAAGATTTCGATTTAGTCTAGTCAATCGAAAAGAGGGGGTGACTTTCTAAAATATCGGTGAAAATATATATATATATATATATATATATATATATATATATGTGTGTGTGTGTGTGTATGTGTGTGTATTCAAGCAAATATTATTAAATACTAGCGGGGGTACCCGGCGTTGCCCAAGTGTTTGTTTCCGGGACGGGGGGGGTTGAAAAATGTTATGGTAGGTAAGTAGGAAGGATCAAACCCGGAGTCATGAGTAAAAGTAGGAAAATAAAGTGTGAAAAAAAACAAAAACATCTGTAACGTTAACAGTTCGGCCACCAAGAAAAGTCCATTCCAGTTGTTTAGGAAAAAAAAAACGACTACGGTAGGTCGGCGCGAACGTGAAAATATAATGTGAATAGTCCAGCACGCTAACCACTACGCCACAGAGCACTGCAGCTTAGTTTAGTGATTTTAAATAACTTTACATGAAAGAACGACGAAGCCAAACCGGTGTTCTCTTCTCAACTGTTCCTTGTGAACGATCCCCAAACGGTGTTAAGTGGTGGCAGGGGGAGGAGGAATTCATTAGAGAGAAAATATTTTACCACTTCCATTGATCTTAACCGATTTTGGCCGTGACTTCTCAGCAGAAAAAGTATAGAAATCTAAGATTATCGAGGAATTTGAGAAATAATAAGCCTATAACACACCTCAGATATTGTTCTGCCGTTTGTGCATATTATATTTGCATGAAATATCTTGATTTTTAATCCTATTAATGTACAAAATCAGACGGGAAAAATGAGTTCATTTTATTTATATAGAGAAGAAGAGATAACGGAGACACTTTGCTTCATGATTTTTTTTTAAATTTTTCGATTCTCCATATAATCTTTTTGTATCAAAATCCAAAATATTAATAAAAGTTCCATAGTTGTTGTTGCCACGAGCGCTTTTGATTCGTCAACGAATCATCATAATTGAAGTAAAAGTCCGAACGAGCGAAAATGAGAATTAAAAGTAAAAAATTAAATATTCATTAAACGGGGAAAAGTTAAAATATATAGAGTCGATTAAAAGTCGATTAAAAATATAGGTGGATTGAAATTCAAGTATAAAAATCAGCAAGTTCGTGGACACCGTTAACATAGGCCGTCCAATACAAACTACGCAAGACATTTCAGAACTTTACTGCTTTTCCCGAATGCGATATCATATATATATATATATATATATATATATATATATATATATATATATATATATATACACGCGCACACACACACACACAGACACACACACATACACACACACACACACATATATATATATATATATATATATATATATATATATATATATATATATAAACAAACTAGGGCGAAACTAAACAATGCCGAAAATAACCAGAGTACATACAGCGCCTAGAATCTTAAATGGTGACTATCTGGTACTAACCAGGCTCACGTAGCTCAACTTCGGTGATCTAACAAGAAGCGATATCCCAACGTGATGACAACGTTATTTGATATTATAACGTAATCTGATGTTTTACACCAGGTATAGTGCACCATCCTACGGTCTCTAGCAATAACATAATAAAGAAACGAATACCAGTAAAAAATATCTCTACAGATATTTTTTTACTCTCGAAAACATAATTAACATGTTTAAAACTATTGTATTTTTATATTTTACTTGAAAAAAAAATGTCTTATTTCTTCTCTACTAGTACAATATGAACGATTATGGTTTCGGAGGTGAAAGCAATTGCAGCAACTATGATGTAAGTATAATGTTTATTTTCTTGGGACATATTTATTTAAAGTTGACTTATTTATATATTTAATATTTCTTCCTTATTACGGTCTATATTAATGTTTGGAAAAATATATAATACAATTTTTGACACCCAAAATGCTTCTAAAAGCAAAATTCGCGATATGTTTTTTTACTACCAATTTAGCAACCCTAGTCAAGAATATTAGCGTGAACTCTTCTTGATGCCGCATTTTCGAATATCATTATATTAGATTAATGCAAAAATAATGTCGTTTTTTGACATTCAACCATGTCAAAAAACGACATTATTTTTTTGCACTAACCTAATACTATGATCTGATAATTTCTGTAAAAATGTAAAAAAATAAGTTGTAGTATATGATATAGAAATTCACTGTTTTTTTAAGCCCTGTGTATATGTGGAATACACAGTTCAAACATTAGTTGTTTTAAGATTAGTGCAGACATTTTTCTTTAATAAATAAATAAAAAATATTTATGTATTTAAAAAAATGAATATTACGAATTATGTTCTTCATCAGGAAGAAAGTAGGGTTCATTTCTTTCTTTATTTTTACATGGCACAGCGGTAATAATCTTTGTGAAGTTGCATTCATATAATTCTAGAGATTAAAGAGCAGGGTGAGTTATCTGCTCTTTTAATCACTTGTATACTGGGGTAAAATGTAAACGAGAAAAGGATAATGTGACTCCCGCTTTCGTCCTGCTTTTTTATCTTGGATTTTCGTACATAAAACGAGTGTGTCGATCGATTAGGATTTTTTTTTAATTCTAGCAAATTCAATGTAAATAGTTACAACGGTTTTTTTTTTAATCAGCTACTATCCAAATGTCTTAACAAGAGAGTTTTATTTTAACTTAAAAATATAGAAATGATCTAGAGTATTATGCTGATTAACTTAGTGGCAAGTAGACCCAATTCTGCCCGGGATTAAATGATGACAACAATATTTCGCACTCCCATATTTTTATTATTATCGCAATCGGACAAATCGACCATTTTTCAATCAGATCGATTGATTGTCTGCTCTAGATGAGAACAACTTCGCTGTGCACTGGGAGAAAGATTCATATATTTACCCGCCATGACATAGTCCACAATACATTATAATTTGCCTTGCTCTGCCTTGCACTGAAGAGAACACATTATTGATTATATATATATATATATATATATGTATATATATATATATATATATATATAGTCATAAAATATATATGGCAATATCGCTTAATTGCCATAATATATTTTATAACTTACTACGTAGCTATACCTATGTATTGAGCACCGTTGAAGAAAACACTTAAAGTTTACACATAAATTTATACTTTCTTATCTTAATTTATGTGATTAAATAGAGTAATCATATATATATATATATATATATATATATATATATATATATATATATACTTGTTTATTGTTATATAAACATGCTCACATCCCGCTGCTACAATTAGCCACTTGTTTCAATCAAACAACAGATATCATCAGGCAGCGACTTGACTATTCAAAAGTTCAATGAATAACCTTGAATAAACGTTAAAATTATTCATTGAACTTTTGAATAGTCAAGTCGCTGCCTGATGATATCTGTTGTTTGATTGAAACAAGTGGCTATTTGTAGCAGCGGGATGTGAGCATATTTATATAACAATAAACAAGTATTATCAGCTCTTTTTATTGAGCACTATCTAACAACCTCGTTGAATTCATTAGTCCATTACTTTTGAATATAAAAAAACCCGAGTATATATATATATATATATATATATATATATATATATATATATATATATATATATATATATGATGACCTGAATTTAGCCTGTCTCTTTGAATTATTTCGAGGTGTAGGCGCATAAGTTATCAGGTTGTGAAAGAATAGTCTCGTTTTCTGCACACTTCCACCATTCTTATAGACATACTGTTAACTACTTTATCATGTTTCTAATCACTTTGCCTCGCAACGAGGGCAGAGTTAAACAACAGGGTCGTTTTTTAATGTGGAGAATATGAACAACAATTAAAAATTGTCTCGGTCGCAAAGGATTTCTTCTCTACTAACTGAGAACAAAAAATTGAACAATTCATATGAGTTTGGAAAATACAGGGGTGTTTTTTTTTATTTTGCTTCTCGACGCACGTGATGAATAACCAAGAATGCTTTTTCTCACTACTTTAACATACGCTATTATGTATGTTTTTTACATAGGCATCACCACTTATCAAGGCCAAGAAGCCACTCGATGATAAGGGTTAAAGAGTGTACAGTAGAAATTGGACAATATAGTAATTGTCAGTAATGGAAAATCAGTAAATTTGTTAACTTATACGAACGGCTCATCAAAAACTTGTTTACGTTAGACTTGAAGACAACCATATTGTAGTCAGCTGGAAAGCAGGAAAACGGAAGACAATTCCATAGGCGTGCAGTTCTAAGAAAGAAGCTTTCTCTATGGAATCTACGTTTAGGTTTAGGCACATATAAAGTGCGGGTGAAATTGTTGATAGTGTTTTCTACTAGACGGTTGTTTCTTGTGAAAGTTTGGTGAGGAGGGACCGTAGATTGGAGCTAAGTCGAGCACTTGCCATGAAAATAAATAAAAAACAACAATAAAACAGAGGAAAACTCGTAGCATCTCTTCTGTGAGAAAGAGGTTGCAGGGAAGAGAAAATAACATTCCCTACGAGGCTACCACTTGTTATGCACCCTTTAACCATTCCTCTTGGACATACTGTAGAATACGCCCTACCATAAATTATCTGTTTCCATGGTCTCATATATCTTAATACTTTATTTCAATTAGTGAAATCAACGCACCTATGTTATAATCTCATTATAAAACGTATTGCTCTTAACGTTACCCTCAGTCTTCTTTAACATAGAACTGAATACAGTATATTATATATTATCTATCTCCAACGTTTATCTTATAACTGTAGAATGATATGGCAAAACGACAGCACATTATTTCCATTGTTTTGACTCTCGAGTGTGTATCCGTTGATATCTTATATGCATCTATATAGATTGATGTGGTTCTCGGTTGATTAACTGTGTCTAGGTCTGTCGGATATATACTCGAGATTCGAAACTATGATAAGAATATTCTGCTATTATTGCTCTAATAATCATGTATTTTCCGTGATTAAATCGAATAATATCATCCTATTACAATTTTATAATCTATTAAGGTGCTAATGTGTCAATCTGATCATTGATCTTTTTTTGATTTTTAGAACTATATATATTGGAGATACATGAACACCTTCAACCGTGTTATGCCCTTCATGGAGAGGACTCTCTGCATGCGCAATGGTGGAAGCCAGTGGTTTATGGGTGACCAGGTTTGTATTAAATTTAGGTCATTACTGTCTACGTGCCGACATATAAACACAGACACATATCAGGAATATTGATAGTGATTTAAGTCAGACCAGTTTATCAGATTAAACTAAAGGGTTTTGAATTTTTCGGGGCAACTCTAAGAATCCGGGACGTAGGTTTATAAAATAGAATGTTAACGTTAAAATGTATCAGGGAGGTTAATTTGATAGAATGGAATTTAGAAACATGTCAAAAATTTTAGTATTGAAAAGTTGATAGATAAATAAGAATAGAAAAAGACAACAAGCGACGGTGTAAGAGTATCTTGTGTAGGAGACGGTGGGTCTCGTCGCGGGCGACGAAGCGTTTCACTGAAGAACCACAGCAACACACAGCAAACCAACAAACAATGACAGCCACGGCGGGAAGGTAACTAACAAAGCTCAGCTGACTGCACGAATAGAAACGGAACCCAACGGTCACTGTACTAATCGCCACGAACGTCAGAACCCAACTGCCTCGCACCTTCAATGGACCGATTTTTATTCCTCAAGATGGCCTAGCTAATTTGCATCCCCGCGAGATCTCGCGCGATCCTGCGAGATTCCGTCTCTAATAAAAGCAGGCAGGCGCCATCTTGAAACTCTTTCTTCCGCTGCCCCGACCACAGGATCAGCCACCACCCCACACGCCAGGCACACACGGACCCTCTTGCGCCGAGGGCTACGGTTAGTCTCACAGACGGTCATGCTTGATATGCTTTGATTACGTTATGAGAAATCGGGAGATTTTTGTACACCTGGGCTTTAGAGTTGAGTCAGAGATTGAGAGGGACTGTCGAGAGGAAACGATCTGGTGACCGGTTGATAATGATAATGATAATACCCGAGGAAACTGACCGGTCAATATAAATAAGATGTAGATATTAAGATTGC
Organism: Euprymna scolopes; assembly: GCF_053919585.1. Classification (NCBI taxonomy): domain Eukaryota; kingdom Metazoa; phylum Mollusca; class Cephalopoda; order Sepiida; family Sepiolidae; genus Euprymna; species Euprymna scolopes. Next base: position 1,901,667 of record NC_136521.1, on the reverse strand, counting down.
GTACAACTTTCCAATTGGAAACAGCCAGAATAAAGTTGATGGAAATACAGCCGATATTTTTGGTTTTCTTGCAATTTTACCAAACCGCCAAATCAAAACCAAGATAGACGAGATATGCTTTCCATATTGTCCGATGTTTAATCCCCAGTGAACTGTCTTTTGTTTCTTGTTTTGCCTTTGTTTTATATATGTTATATACACTAAACATCTACGAGACGACCACACAACATCACGCATGGTAAACTACGTTACATATATGCACATTGAACACGTATTAGAAACCCGTAACACACCAATCAGAAACGCTCTAGGAGAAATAAACAATGAAAGCTCGATAGAGAAATGTGTAACGTTGACCAACAGTACTTTCATTGCTAGATTGTCGGGAGGAAACGATCTGGTGACCGGTCGATAATGGCTGAAAAAAAACAATGAAACTGCCGGGTCAATATATGTAAGATATAGGTATTAAGTAAGGAAAAGGTTGATGAAAATACAACTCAGACTTCTGGTGTCTTTGGGATAGCTTTTTTGAAGTTTTTCCAATACTGCCAAATCAAAACCAAGATAGACTAGATATGCCTTCTATTTTGTCCGATGTTAAATCTCCAGAGAACTGTGTTTCGTCACTTGTTTTGACCTTGTTTCATATATGTTATATCAACTGAACATCTAAGACGATCAAAACACACCACGCATTACATATTACGTTACATGTACACACGTCGAACACCATTCAGAAACGCTCTAACTATTAACGACTCGTCACATATACTCGTAAATATATGAAAGAATGATATAGACTTGTAGATGACTCTTGTGTTTAAGAGTGGGGGTAAATCCATTCCGTGGAAGATGTTAAAGCGTAGAGAAACGTGTGAGGACTTAAATTGAGGATATCGGATTCAAATGGAGAGGAAATAAAAAATAAAAGCTTTATATATAAATGCGTTACACAGACCAACGATGCTTTCATGGCTAGATTGGATCTACCCAATACGAAACTCATATATATTATTAATATTGTGCTACTGCTAGTTTCATTATTTATATTCTTTCTATAAGAGTGGGACTACGAATTGTGATGGAAGATAGTTAGAAATAAAAAAAAAACAATTTCAATATTACCAAGCACGAATAATACGTTTCTTAAAGTTCTTCGTTCAAACTGTTCTGCTTGCAATTCACAGGCAGCAAAAATTAGAACAAATACATCGACTCTGGTACGATGCTAAAATGTTTACTCACATTTGAAATATTCGATATTTCTACAAAGCGACCATTTTCCCACCCATAGAGTATTATTGACACATTTGGGTAGATGCACACACCCAGATATGGCAACAATACTCAATACATGGACGAATGACGGCTTTTTAGAGTTACAGAGGACTCCCAGGTGTGAGTAATTTTCTATCACAGTAAAGGAAACCCACCTTATTTCCAACAACCTTCGCAATATCACCAAAGTGTCTGTCCCAGTTCATATTACCTAGTAATGTTAAGCCGAGGAGTTTGAAGAAAGTACTCTCAAGTAAGGTATTATTTATCAGGAGTATCGATAATTGGGAAGACTTATTGTAATTGTTAACGAAGAGCAGCTTAGTCTTACTTAGTCTTACTAGCATTAAATATTATATCCAATTATTAGCAACTCCCGTATTAATGTTTCACTGTCTGGATGTTTGACCCTATCTATGATACACTGGATGGTCCTATTGTCTAAGAAAGAACTAATTATATTTTGTTTCTGTCCAGTTATACAGTAAGATTTGATTTCCTATAGTAGTCCGTCATGTCAGACTTTGTCAATGGCCTTGAATACATGAAGACGTGTTGCCCTTGCGTCGTCTGCTTTCCACTGCATATGCGTTCAGAAATGACTGTTGAAATATTTACCGAAGAATTATATTGTCTAAATCCACACTGTTTGTCAGAGAGAAGATTAGTGTTTAGGTGGTGGTGGACTAGTGGTTGATTGGAAAATATCTTAAAGATTTAAGTGGAGAAGGGGAATATGGTGATAGGTCGATAATTGAGAGGTTAGAACAGTTTTCGTTAGCTCTTTACGTCATCGGTCAAAACTTTTGTTATTCACTTACTCTCTATGGTAGTCCAGCGTTGCCCATGAGTTTTGTTACTTGAATTCTAACTTTTGCTTGTTTCGGCGATGGCTGATTCTCATTATTGAACAATAACAGCATGTATATTTTTAAACGAACTAACATGTTTTTGTCTTTTCTCCAGATGATGTGGTGCGACATGATGTTCTATTGTTGCATGGAAAACATGTTCAGCGAATACCCCAACATGTTCAGCAGCTATCCCAAGATGATGGGTCTTTACAACCGATTTGCCAGCCACCCTAAGATCTGCAGTTACCTAAAGAGCCGTTGCAACTCAAGCTGGTAGACATCAATTCTACGAGAAAACTATTTTTGCGGAGTATTTTATCATCTTTCTAGACGTAAGAATTTCATTCAGCAAAAAGTATGAATGAAAGTCTATTCATGCGAAAGATGTTAACACTTCCATTAAAATGTATTCCCTGTACATTATCGTTTAATATGGATTAAATAAAATATAATTTTTCCAAATGCTTTGTTCTGGTCTAATTTTAATGTTTGTTTATATAAATGTAGCAATGTTAAATATTTTGTATTTAAGTGAGGTGACATACGAGGGACCTTCAATAAGTTTCCAGACATTTTTGATATGGTCACTTTTATTGATAGCCCATTCATGCAGTGCGCCCGTAGCCAAGATTGAACTCACTACGCGAGTTTGTAGTGTAATTCAGATACTGTCGGTAGCTGAATACTTGATGCTTCGCCAGGGCTATCAAAAGTATGTTTATCGTGACGTCATCACTAGATAGGGGTGCCTACCACGGCTTAAGAGAGTCCCATCTACCCTCGAGAAAAGGATAGATCGCGCCAGTTTCTCAACCTGGTATTTTTACCTCGCGGTACATACAGCGCCTAGCCTTCCCAAATTGTCATCCACCCGGTCCTAGTCAGGCTCAAAGTTGCTTAACTTTGGTGATATGGGGAGAGCCTGTGTGTCAACGTGATTGTGTCGTATGAACGTGATTATGCCGTATACTTGATAGCACACACATAATTATATGTAAGTGTGCCGTTTATTAAAAGTACACTCATAAAACTCGAGTCTCCTTCGAAGTAATCTTCGCTTTTTAATTTTTTTTTTACATAGGAGTCGCCACTTATAACAGCCCGGAGGCCACTCGTGGATAAAGGTTATTGAGTGTACAGTAACCAATGGAATAATATCGTAGTACTCGTTGAGAATTTGTTTAGGTTGGACTTGAGGAAACCAAGTCGTAGTCGGCTGGGAAGCAAGCAAACGAAAAGAGTTCCATAGGCGTGCAGCTCTAAGAAAGAAGCTTTGTTCATTGAATCTACGTTTTGATTTGGGCACAGATAAAGAGTGGATAAAATTATTGACAATGGTGTCAGCAAGACGGATGTATTTTGTGAAAGATTAGCGAAGGGGAACAGAGATTGAAGCTCAGACGAGTAATTGCCAAAGTTGCTATCCACTTGTTGTACCGTATCAGCAATTTTTGGAAGACCACATAGAAATCCCCTTGTGTGAGAGTATTAACAATCCTCGTCACACCCCTTTCGCCTCCTTTCCTGTCCCATAACGACAGCTTCAACGGTTTTCTTTGAGTTTAAGAAATAAGCAAAAGTCACAGGGAGCAAGGTCTGAAGTATAGGAAGGGTGAGGAAGTGTCTTGATGTCCATCTTGATAAAATAAGCTGATTTTCTCTGAGCACACTTGGGACAAACTTCGTGCAAATCTTCCACAGTTCGACGCGAATCATTGTATGTACAATTCCCTACACTGACATTAAACTTTGCCTTTATTGTCTCTATAGAGACACAACTGTCCTTATCCATGAAATTCTTTATTTGGCCAATCAATGACCGTGTTCTGATTTTCTTACTCCTATCACATTCTATATCATTCTTCAGAGATCCCTTTTTTTTACACAGTGGTCACCACTTATCAAGCCCCAGAAGCCACTCAGGGATAAGGGTTATTGCAAGTACATTACGTTAGTGTGGAGATTTGATGACGTGTTTACTTAAGGGGGCGGTTAATTAGGAATTTGCTAACGTTGGACTTGAACACATGAAAGTTGTAGTCCGGTGGGAAGCAGGCAGACGGAACAGAGTTCCACAGGCGTGCAGTTCTAAGAAATAAGCTTTGTTCATGGAATCCGCGTTTTGATTTAGGCACAGATATAGAGTGGGGGAAATTTTTCACAGTGGATTCAGCTAGACGGGTGTTTTTCGTGAAAGATTGGCGAGGGGGGACCAGAGATTGGAGTTCAGACGAGCACCTGCCATGGAAATAACGATAAAACAAGGATAGGCTCGCAACGTCTCTTCTGTGGGAGAGAGGTTGCAGGGTAGAGAAAAGGGCATCCCCCACTAAGCCACGAAGTCTATTTTGTACTCTGTCAAGCCAGGCTAGGCTATTATTAGCAGCTCCTGCCCAGATATGGCAGCAGTATTCCATCGTTGGACGTATTTGGCTTTTATATAGGTAGAGAATTGCATCCGTAGTGAGATATCTTCTGGGGCGGTAGAAGGATCCCACCATCTTTCCAGCGACCTTGGCAACAGACTTGCTGTACTTGTTCCATTTCAGATCAGGAGTATAGGTCAAACCCAGAAGCTTGTCAAAACACGGGGTCTCTCCCAGACGAGAGCCATCCATCCCAATTGATGCCAGATGGGGATCAGAGCGTTGAATCTTTTATGCCACTCCAAAACTAATGCTTAGTCGATGCAAGATTCGCCAAATGCAGGCTGAAGTATTCCATATATTTCTGTGACATTTTTTCAAGTTTAAAGCAGAATTGTATTGCTTATTGTTCTTTTCATTTTTTCTCAAGTCCAGATTACATTTTTGCATGTGTATTACAATCCCTATTGTAGCTGTTTATTTTAACCTGAAATCATAAAAAAATTGGACAGCCATCTAATAAGATGTATATCACTAAACTACTGAATTTTCAAGATTTTACAATTTTAAATGCCTGTAGAAGAAAAAGGGTGGAAACTTATTGAATGTCTGTCGTATAAACAAAAACAGAAAACCGAACAAAGGTGTGTTGGTTATTATAAGTGTTCTTATATTTATTATCTTTTAAAAATAATCATATAAGTAAGTGAATACTGGCATAGCGTTTAATATAACCGAATGATACATGTAGTTGTATATTTCGAGAATAAGATCTCTTTATCAAAACTAAAACAAAGAAAAAGGATGCCGAATAAGAGAAAAACGCTGTAAGAACAGAACAGGAAGTGGGATGGAGTAACCTGTTTATATAAATTTTCTATAAATTATGATATTCCTGTCATTATTATTATCTGCATATATATTTGTTATTATGAAGATGTTATACCAAAGCTAGCGAAGAAGCTCAATTAGATGGAAAGCACCTGGCGTAAAATGTTTGATGAGCAAAGCAGAACTGACTTCTAGATTACGGTGTCAAACACGCAGAGGCATTCAACATTATATCGATGGGACAGAGGTTAAAGCTTAGCTGACAGTTCGGGACCTATCAGGTTGGCGCTTCTCTTTCGAATCTTTCCCACGAGGGAGATTCTAGTAGCATGTGCACCAGCCCAAATGAGACAAAAATACCCGGATGGTGGCCGTATAGATTTACAGGGTACTTTTAAGCGTAAGTAACTTACTATCCTGGTAGAGCCCATATTCCTCGCAGCAGTCGCGGCAATGTCTTCAATATATCGGTTCCAAATTATGTTCCATGCGAACGTTAAGCCGACAAAGAAATTACCTTCAGGTAATATATAATTAGGAATTATATTATTAGTGGTTGAGAAGATTTCTTGTAATTATTAGAGAAAACGAACTTAATCTTGGCAGCATGGAACGGCACCATCCATTTTTGTTCCCATTCCCTTACAGACTGAATGCCTTCCTCTAGCCCCCCCCCCTCATTACCTTGGATATTTGTCCATTTGCTTTCCCTTCGTGCCTGTTATAGAATATGGTGTTCTCAGCAAATATGCCGATCGCAGAGACAATTTTATACGGCAGGTCATTTAAGAATATCAGTTATAATAATGGTCCAAGGATCACCCCCTGAGGTATACCCGCATTTATATAATATTGTTTTGATATACGCCCTGGATTCTTCTCTTATTTATGAAAGATTTAATTGTATAAGTATTAGTCTAGGAACACCATATGATTTGATTTTCATGAGAAAACCATCATGCCATACCCTGTCGAAAGTCTTAGATATATCTAGGGCTATTGACCTCCATTCTCTTTCCTTATGCAGTGCATGGTATATTCGTTGAGAGATTAATTAGGATATCTGCAGAGTAACGGGCTTGCCTAAATCTACAATGTTGGTCGGATAGTTTAGTAACTGCAAAGTTGTGGATTAGAGCTTAGTTAATTATGGATTCAAATATTTTGACGAAAATGGGACGATACTTTAATAGGTCAGTTCAATTGCCAGAATTCTTGTAAACTGATACAGCAGAAACAGTTTATCAGCACTCAGGAAAACAATATTCGTCCAGGCATTTGTTAAAAAGTTTGGAGAGAACTGACGCGACTGCAGCGTTTTTATTTAATACTAGAGCCGCGATGAGATCAGGTCCACATGCTTTTGAGGTGTCCAGGTTTTTTTATGGTATCATGTACTTGAGAAAGACTGATTTTCAGATCATCTAGTATCCGCAAAGGAAAATCAGGAGAGAGTGGTTTGCTGGGTCCAAAGTAAAGTTATATGAAAACTGACGGGCAAGTATCTACGCTATCTCGGTTGCCGTGCAAATAACCTCGCGATCGTTGGATAGTGGGGGAATAGTTGATTGCCCATTATTAACTCCACTGTTGTGTTGTAGATTTTCTACAAATAACAAGTTCCTAAACTTTCCGCTCCAATGCATTTTCTGGTTGTTTCGTTATAATCTCTCTAAGCTGTCGTTTTTTTATTAATAATATTACTTGTAACTTCTATAAACTTTTGCCGTTTGTACTAGACTTATGCCGAATAAATATGCGGTATGCATGTTGCCTTTGAGCAATGGCAGCTACGAAAGTAAAAATAATCCATCGGGAATAGTGGAGTTTGCTATAGAACTTCCGTGTGGCAACATGTGCTTTAATTGTTTTTTTTTTGTTGCTTTTTTGTACATAAGCGTCACTACTTATCAAGGCACGGAGACCGCTCGAGGGTAAGAGTATGTAAGTGTACAGTAGTCAATAGGACACTATCGTAGTAAACTTTGGTGGAAATTTGGTAAATTGAATTACTTAAGGGGAACGGCTCACCCAGAATTGAGTTACGTTAGGCTTGAAGATGACCCAATCAGCTGAAAACAGAAGTTCTAAGAAAGAAACTGTTCACGGAATCTACGCTTAGGTTTAAGCACATCAACATAGTGGGGAAAATTATCAATATTGGTTTCAACTAGACGAGTGTTTTTCGTATAAGTTTAGCGAAGGTGGATCATCACTTGCCATAAAAATAACAGTAAAGCAAGGGGTGGTTCGCAACGTTTCTTCTCTAGGAAAGAGGCTGCAGAAAAGAGAAAGGGGTATACCCACCTAGGATACTGAGTTTATTTTGAACTCTGGCAAAGGAGGATAAGGTTTTTCGTTACGCTCCTGAAACGATGTGGCAACAGACCTCCATCTTTGGGCGTACCTAGCTCTTATATAGATGGAGAATTTCATCAGCTGTAAGATATCTACTGGAGCAGTAAAATCATCCCATAATTTTTCTAGTGACCTTGGCAACGGATTTGATATACGTGTTCGATTTCAGATCAGGTATAAGGGTCAAACGGAGAACCATTCATTTCTATTAATGCCAGATGGGAATCGGAGCGTTTATACTGTATTTATAGTGTTACGTGACCGTCCCAGAAGGCGATTCGGCTCCCAAAAGGATAGGGGGCAGATTAAGACTCCTGAAATGCTGGAGAAGCCAGGTAGACATGATTTCTTTTTATTCTTTGATTATTGTTGGTGTGCCCGGGCGACGGTAACATACTTTGCTGAGAAAAAGATTGGATTGTGATTTTAATTGTTATGAAAATCGTTAACAATATCCCTTTTTTGTAAATTGTACTGCAAGAATGGAATGACCCAACATTGTTACTAAGGATGTTTATTATATGAGTACATTGCCCGTGACCAAGAGATAGAATGACATCGCTTGCAGAATCGCAGGTGCAACCGGGAAAGATAGATCGTCCCCTAGGGCTGACGTAACTGGACGCGATTGGTCCATGAAACGGCCCCAGCTCACACCTCACTTTACTATATGAATGGATCCCAGCGTCGATACCGCAGATTGAGATGACTTTCTTTCTTTTGCATGCAAGAAATTGCTTCCCTTCAAGCGCGAAAGGTCGACGAAGAGGCGACATATAAACCGATAGCAAAGTTTGGGCCAACCAAAACGATTGACAGGTCTTGCCACGCTAAGAGACCTTGCGAAAGATGAAGCCCGGGTCATATTTGGTCCATGACCGAGGATTGACACTGATATAGCAAAGGGATCCTCTGGGAAGGGGTTCCTTTATCACATAAAGTACAAGTGTGGTCTAGTACAATTCTATTAGCATACATGTTTAACAAACACTCACAAAATGCCCAGGTTTAGGTTACAAGATTGAGATTGATGATGGCATTCATTGACATAGTAATGAATAAAAACTAAGCACTGAGCGTCTCTAATTAGTCCCTGTTATTGCACCTCTGTTCCGGGCTAATGAACACAGGAGGAGTGGTAAAGTCGGTCGATAGGTAGATGCTCCTTACTTCTTAAGTGATGTCGGATTGCAAACTGATGATTTGATCGAGTTACCAGCTCTAGGGAGGGTGTCGACCAGAACTGATGACCTTGTCTTCCCCCCTTTGGTATCAAGACCTATTAGGTGATTGGCACAGGTTTAACATTGGACTTTTCCTTCTGCTAGATTGATGAACTGACTGGATCAACGTGTCCATCAGAATCGAGAAGGCTATACCCGCGCCTGGTTTCAAAGCCAGGTATTGCTACCCTCCCGCATAGGAAGTTAGGATTAATCGAGTATGTATCAAAGTATCTGCTGGTAATATTTAGAAAAACGCTTTTCGTCTCAAAAGAAACTTCGTGGCTGGGAAAAGGTTAAATCAGAGACCAAAATCCATTCAGCCGGTTGGATTAGGTAGGATTTAATAACCATATACCGTATTTCATAGCTAGGTGGTTTCAATACGTTTCCAGACCTTTTTCGTATGGGCACTTTTATGGATAGTACACACATGAAACTCTAGCCCTTTATTTTGTAACTCAAGAGCAAACTTTTACACCAAAAGAAGTGAGCATAATCAGAGAGTCACTTATATGGAAATCACACAGCGTAGCTTGTTTGCTGTGCCAAGCAGAACTGACTTCCGGAGTACGGTGATGTTGAACTTGATTCCCAAAGAGTTCTACTGTTTTTCAAGAATTGAGTAAAGCGCATCTATGACGATAGTTCTGGCTCCAGACAAACAAATACCAACATCTTCATTACAAATAGATGGAAAAGTAGATTATCGACTTCAGAAAGACACATATCAAGTTTCTATTAGTAGTAAAAATTGCCTTCAATCTTCAGACTTTTTTGTATGTGAAATTTCATTGATATTTCACACACGAAACTCTAGCCCCCTGTGAGAAATCTTCTCCTGCTGCAATGCAAAAACAACTGGATAGCCCCACAGAAATCCGTTTGAAACAAGGAAACAAGAGGAGAAAATGCAATAACGGATTTGTGTGATGGATTCCATATATGCTGTCGCTCACAAGTTCTGACTTACATCTTCAGGAATGCCTTGCAAGCCAACGGTATTTTACACATTTCTAAATTTTTGAGATGTGGAATGGTTATTCGTATTATTTGGATTCACCAGATTACTGTTCTCATCTTGAGTATCATTTTCACAACGTTTCAGTCGATATAACCTTCAGCCTTCCTCGGGTGTATCTTGTCAAACTCAGGAATGTTTCCGTCGAACTCGGGAATTTCCGTCCAAATGATCTTGGTCACAGTCTCCTTCATCTACTCAGTTGTCTCAGTACAACATCCTCAAATGTTTTTCTTGAGCTTAAGGAATAACAAAACTCACAATAAGCTAAGCCTGGACTATATGGAAGATGAGAAACTGTCTTTATGCCTATTTTCGCGACAAGGATGATGCAAGTTTGAGAAAAACTTGTGGCACATCTTCCGCATCTTAAGTTCCTCGCTGTGATAATTAGACCTTCGTAGGATATTTTCTCAATATTGATGTAATTGTTCATTTAAACCTAAAATTATAAAAATTAGTGAGTAATTTTAAAAGATGTATCGCAATAATATACTGAATTCTTAAGAGTCTTTGACAATTTTACATACCTGCACAAATCAGGCACTTTGTAACTACTTGGGCATCTGAGCTAGCGACAAATGTATTGTGTAGCATGCGGCGGATATCTTTGCTGATCTTTATATTAAGAGTTTTTAATCTTTTTCGGAAAAGTTAAGAAATTGATGCTAACTTTGATAGAAAATCTGCTGTCACTATTCCGCTCTGGGCCTACCTGCGGTAAAAAGCTAACCAGGAACCTTTCTATTACAAATAAAGTCCACAAGTGAACTCCTCCCATCTTACCCCAAAGTGTCGATTTAGTTTCGCCCAACGGCTATGAAAAGAACAAGTCGATAAGGGGTTGGCGGGCTGTGAAATACACTTCTTTGATGACGTGTCGCGCGTTTGTGCATTTTTGTATTGTGGCGTGTCGATTCGGCGAGATTGTCCGGTCCTGCTTGGGAACGTATGTGTTGGTTCAACGGTATTTGTTCGTGGCGTGGCGTGGCGTGGCGTGGCGATTCGGCGGTGGTCTTCGAATTTGATAAGGACCGTGCCGTCGTTTGGGAAAACAAATATCATATATATATATATATATATATATATATATATATATATATATATATATATATATATATATATAGTAATATTCAGAAAAACGCTTTTCGTTTAAAAAGCAACTTCGTGGCCGGGAAAAGGTTCAATCAGATACCAAAATCCATTGAGCCGGTTGGATTAGGTAGAATTTAATAGCCATATACCGTATTTCATAGCTAGCTGGCTGACGAACTGCAATCACTTGTGCCCCCACGACGTGAGCACCCTTGACAAACCCGACAGGCTGCTAAATCCCAACCCTACACTGTAGAGATCCCTAGATGTAAAAGATCTTTCTACTCCAATAGTTACTTCCCCAGAACCGTTAGACTTTTGAATTCCATTCCAGGTCCCTGCTTCCCCAACAGTACTGACGTGCAGAAGTTCAAGTGTAACGTGAACCGACATCTTGCTGCCGAAATCCCTACATAGTACCCCAGTAGTTGTTGCCCCTGATAGTAGCCCCTACACCAAAGTGGCAATTTGCCTTGTTTGCGGTGCAAATGTAATTAAAAATAATATATATATATATATATATATATATATATATATATTCAGCCGCTTTCTCCCCTTCGTGTAGCGACAGGTTGCAAAGGAAACACTTGCCGAAAAACCTCCATACACATACACTTATTACTGTCAGGAAAAGATACAAATCGTGACACAGTATAACAGTATAAAGGAGTATTTGAAGATTTCCTGCTATTTTGCGTATAGTAAGACTACCTAAATCTTGATCTACGATTCGGCCTTGCAAGAAAACGTCTCATTTGTTTTTGTTTTTTTTTGTTCGTAGTATTCTTCACTGTTGTTAGATGCAATTTTAATGAGATACTCTGGTTTTTCAACACCATTATTATCTGTAAATATAAATAGGGTTATATGAACTTTAGGACAATATTTATCATATATATATATATATATATATATATATATATATATATATACTAGCATGGGTGTCGAGTGTTTGGAGGTGTATGCTGAGCAAAAAAACAAAAAAAACAAAAACAAACAAAAGAAACAGTCAATTTTTTTAAAACTTTGACCCCTATTATGACCACTTAAACTTTATTGTTTGGGCTCAAATTAAGTTATTAAGTTAGATCCATGTACAAGGAATCTAAATGTAAAATTTCAAGTGTTTAGATCCAAAAGTGTTGGAGGAGTTGGGTAGAGTTCTTAAAGGGCAAATCGTTGGACTTTGACACCGTAACAGCAGAATTTCTGGCCGAAAACCGATCACATAGATTTTCTCAAGTGTCAGTACCCTGTATATCAAATTTCCAGTATGTAGACTAAAAATTAACATTGCGTAGGGAAATGTACACACACACACACACAGACACGTTCATCTTATAGATATATCGATATACTAGCATTTTAGCCCAGTGTTGCGCGGGTGTTTGGATGTGTATGCTGAGTAAAAACAACAAAAAAGGGTTAATTTTTAAAAATTTAACCCCGATAAGGACCCCTTAAAATTCATGGTTTCCGACTCAATCTAAGTAATTAAGTAAGCTCCATGTCCAAGAAACCTATCTCTAAAATTTCAAGTGTGTAGACCCAAAATTGTCAGAGGAGTTTGGTAGAGTTTTCAAAGTTCAAATCATTGAACTTTGACCCTTTAGCAAGGAAATTTATGGCCGATAACCGATCATAACGATTTTCCCAAATCTCAGTACCCTGTATATAAAATTTGGAGTTTGTAGACTTCAAATTGACAGTTATTGCGTAGGGAAATGTACACACACAGACACACAAACAGATACACAGACAAACAGGCTGGCGGGGAAGAAATAAAAAAAAAGTTTTCGTAGGTAAGTATGAAAGATCGAACACTTGAGTCGAAATTGGAAATTAAAGTGTGACAAAAAGGTGCGACGTTTACCACTGGCCCACCACGAAATAGTAACGGAAACATGTTTGAATTTATTTAGATATTAAAGTTGGCAGGTGCCCGTTTTTAATGAGGTCAACTTTGACTGCGAAACAGTATTTTATTTATTGGAGGGTAGGAGTTTTTACTTTATTTGTTTCCCCAAAGATGTTGTGGGGAAACCCAGCTCCCCATAAAAAGGGAATTGTCCAAATTGAATAGCAATTGTCTGATATAAGGGAAAATTCCACACTGATCAAAGCTGATTGCTTTCGGACGTTTCCTGAAAAATGCCGCCAGAATTAGTTTCGCTTTTATTATACGAAAAAGCTTAATACACATGCGACGATCGACAAATGTTGAATATTTATCTTTTCAAAGACGAAAAAATTAAATAGACAGGCGACCCTTGTTGTTAATTATTAGATATTATCATTTAGACGTGATATAAAAAGTTTTAAGAAGGAAGGCGCCGCCCAAAAACCAGCGAAAAAAAAGCGAACATACATACATGCATACATTCTCGCTTTTATATATATATATATATATATATATATATAGATGATTTGAATTTGAATTTAAAATGCAAATGTCAGTATTATGTTTATTATTATTATGTTAAATGTCAGTATTGTGCTTCAATCGTGCTATAAACAGAAATATCATATTCGAGCGATCCACTGTCATATAAAAGAACCTACTGTCTTGTCTTATAATGAAACATCTCAAATGCACTTATGTTAGACAGTGTACGGTGTTAAGTTTGCTGAAAATCGCCTTTTTCATCTTTAAGTGGAGTTATTCGATTATCGATAGTTTGCAAATACATTTCCATAGAAAACCTCTTAAGAACAGTGCAAGTCACGTAATGTACCTTCTTCTGAAGTTTTCTAAAAAGCTGAGCAGCTGTTTTCCAGTAAATATGGATCTAACTGACACTCTAACAAATTTCCTTTAATAAAATAGAGATAATGTGTCGGGGTAGCACTGATCAATAAAACGTTGTGGATCTTTGCTTAGTACGTTTAGACTTTTACCTAGCCATACAAACAGACAGAACTGAGAAACTAATTGAACACTCGTCCGTTTGCCTGTTTCCCACCTGACTACAACTTAGATGTCTTCATGTCCAACATAAACAAATTCCTGAGTAACCGCCCCCTTAAGTAAGACACTTTATCAAATATCCAATACTAACGATTACTATGATACTATCCCATTGATTACTGTACACACTATTACCCTTATCCCTGAGTGGCTTCCGGGCCTTGATAAGTAGTGCCCACGATGTAAAAAAAAAGTTGACATTACACATGAACATGTCTAGACTTAATTTGACTCAGTTGAAATTAAATACCTGCGTTTGTAAATAAATGAATATTAGATTTTTTTTTTGCAGATAAAGACTTTTATATTTAAATTATTGAATTGTCTTATATTTTGATAAACATAAATATTAGCTTAGATGCTTTTTTAATATTATGTGGATATATATATATATATATATATATATATATATATATATATATATATATATATATATATATATATATATATATATATATATATGTTCGGAGGTACATAATTTATATACAGTTTTGAATAAAATAAGCGGAAGTTTCTCAAGAGCTCTTTCGGCTATCATCTCATCAGGAGAAAATCGATAGCGTACAAAATAATATCAAACGTTTGTTTCTCTTTGGGGAACTTTGAATCTTTTCTCCCGTTTTTTCTCTCTCGTTGTGCCAATATTTTAATCGTTCTTTAAACGTTAATAAATTTATTTTAGTGTCCCCGTACTTTTGGCGCATTCAATAAGTTCCCCATTAGAACTCTTTATTTTCGACATAATATTATTTTGGACGCTATCGATTTTCTCCTGGTCAGAGGATAGCCGAAAGAGCTCTTGAGAAACTTCCGCCTATTTTATTCAAAAAAAAAAAAAATATATATATATATATATATATATATATATATATATATTGGTATATATATAATTTAAAGGAGATTTAAAAAGCAGTCTAAAGAGCAGAGTGTATTTAATGTAATAATAAAATGCCTTATGTAATTAAAAAACAAGAAAAACAGTGCTCGTTGTAATGTAGATATATAATAAGCTCAATAGGCATATATATCCTAGAGCTATTTTAATATTTAATAAGAGGTTTGTATAATTTATAATTATAATTAAAAATTAAAAATCGGTTTCAGAAGGAGGAACAAAACAAAATCAATAAATTGTACGATCGTTTCGGAGACGATGTTTTTATTGAGATAGTAAGTCATGGACAAAAACGTTAACATGCAGTTTTTTGAAACGAAGTCTCCTACTGAGCAAAGATATAGGGTGGGTATTTTTAAAGACACAAATATATATATATATATATATATATATATATATATACATATATATTTAATTATAATGGGCGGAAGTCTCTTGAGAGCTCTTTCACCTATCATCTCATCAGGAGAAAATCGATAGCGTAAAAATAATACTATGTCGAAAGTAAAGAGTTCTGATGGAGAATTATTGAATGTGCCAAAAATTATGGGCACACTAAAATAAAGTTTGTTAACGTTTAAAAACCCAATAAAATAATGGCACAACGAGGGGAAGAAAAAAAAACCTAGAGACTTCCGCCCATTACATTTAAAACTTTATTTAAATTCTGTACCTCTAAACATTTATATATATATATATATATATATATATATATATATATATATATATATATATATATATATATATATATATATGTATGTAAATTCTTGGTACAGCAAAATGGAAGGAGAAATTTCAGAGGAAACATAATTTAATTTAAATAAAAAGATCGAAGAAACAAAAAAAACGGGCAGGTGGAACTGTTAAAATTTTCTTAAGGCCTTATCGTCTGACCCTCTAAGAGGAAACGTCAGAATGATAAATTAAAAACTAAGAAACGAATGAGAAAAGAAGGGAATTCGGTTTCAGTTGGAAGAACAGTGAGAGAAAAAAATATAATTCTCACTGTTACTGATTTAAAACCACCTGAACAGTGAGAATTATATATATATATATATATATATATATATATATATATATATATATATATATATATATATATTTCTCTCTCACTGGTTTTCGAACTGAAACCAATTTCCCTCTTTCCTCATTCGATTCTTAGCTTTTAATTTATCATTCTGACGTTTCCTCTTAGAGGGCCAGACGATAAGGCCTTAAGGAAATATATATATATATATATATATATATATATATATATATATATATATATATATATATATATATATATATATATCAACGTTTTATATTTCATAGAGAGATTTAGACTTGGAATACAAAGAGCGGAGTTTATTTTTAAGGTATTAGTAAACGTATTAATCCTTTTGAAATAAAGCAGTACCCATTGTACTGTAGGTATATAAAATGCTCAATAGGTAACGATATCCTCGAGCTGTAAAACGATTCATAATTGTTAATTAAAATCAGCGAAAAGGTATTTTTATATTTCTTTTTAAAAGATTGCAGTTGTCTCCCTTTTTTATTTAATATAATTTGGAATTGGAAATTAAGCGTCTCAATGATAAAAAAACCGGCAACATTACATTGAAGAGCGTTTTCTTTTAAAGTAATATAAACTAGACCGCATCTATGACTGAAATAAAGAAAAGAGAGATAAGTTATGTATAAAGTAATATAAACTAGACCGCATCTATGACTGAAATAAAGAAATGGAGATAAGGTATATATTTTTATTTTTTATTAAAAATATGTTTCTTATAACTTTTTTCTACCTTATTTTATTTTATTAATCAACATAAAAATTATTAATTTCGTTTTTTTATATTTCGTTTTTTAAATATTTCTAGTTATATCTGCCTTACTCACAACAAAAGATGCTAGTTTTATTTTGGTGTCTTTAATCCAACCCTGCCTATTTGCTGATGAGGAAACTTTGTTTAAAGAAAAAAAAAATATCAAATTATTGTTCAAGACATCTTGTATATTTTAATAAAATGAACATCGTTTCCGAAACGATCGTACACTCGGGTTGTTTTTTTCCTAATGGAAGTGATTTTAATTAACAATTATGAATCATTTTACTCAATTTGCAATTTATTTACATAAATATATTCTACGTGCATAAAATTAAGTTATCTATATAGAAATATATATAAGTGAATATTTAAATAAAAAATAAATGGCAAATAATACGTCCCAACAATGTGGGTGGCGACTAGGATATAAACAATGGGCAGAAATCCTCTCCCTTAAAAGCACTCAGAGAGTGATAAAAACCACGACAAAATCGTTAAAAAAATTAATAAACGATCATATACATATATATATATATATATATATATATATATATATATATATGTGTGTGTGTGTGTGTGTGCGTGTGTGTGTGTCGCTGTTAGTGTGTGTGTATGTGTGAATGGATGTGTTTGTATATGAGTGCAACTTGTGTGTCAATTTTCTCGTCCTTCCTTCCAAATTTTAATTAAGTCAACTTAACTCGCAAAAGTGTTTTTCCAACCAATGGGCCTTTGCCAAGTAAAGTCAATTTTCCTTGATAAAAATATTTAAAGAACGCCTTTTCCGCTCTAAAATAATTTCAATTACAAACTATTTAAACAACTAGAATGTTAACATATATAAGAGTTTGAATCGCTTATTGCTTCGTATTTTTTGTTTCTATTATGCGGCTTCTTTGTAGCGAAACAATAAAAAGCAAAACTTGAATCCGTAAAATTTAGATCAATTAAAACCCAATACAAAACGCTGAAACAAAGTCTCAATTAAAATGCGCACTGTTAACTTACTTTAAAAGTACAAATAAAATACTCAGTCTAAAACCATGGAATATTGAATAGTCGACCTTGGAACTTTTGCCAGAAAATCCTTTGTTGGCACTAATAACTTAATTTCGTTAACGCGTATAAATACAGAGACTTTCATGTCGTTCTCAGTAAAGACGAACTTGCAGTTACTCGAAGACGTTCAACAGCGAATACAGCCATGCCTAACTACACCCTCCATTACTTCAATGGCCGCGGCCGTGCCGAGTGCATGCGTATGATGTTCCATATGGCCGGCGTCAAATACATGGACAAGAGATACGAATTCTCTGACTGGGATCGTTGCAGGAAGGGTAAAGCTCTTTTTTACTTTTTTTCTTTGGCACAAGCTACATAAATGTTTATTTTTTTGTAGCATAATAATTTATACCATATTTGTTCGAAACCTAATGCTTTTCACCAAAAGGGGAAAGGAGATGCTAGGTATATAATAGAGATGCGACGTCTAGCCATAGCAATTTGTTGCGCTTTGCATTTTCCCGGTACGTATTCTTTTAAAAGAATAGATCATATTCTTATTCTTTTAACTATGCCATATATATATATATATATATATATATATATATATATATATATATATATATATATATATGAACAAATGATTAATAAAATATGTTAAAAGACATCTTGAAAAAGAGTTAAAAATATATTTAATTGTAAAAAAAGGAAGCACAAGATAAGTGGATAGTCCTTAATCCGCGGAGTTTCAAAGAAATACTCTCCTTCTCATCAGAGGGCAGGAATTAGCAAAATGAAGGATCGGATTTTGCATATAAAAGTATTTAATGAAACTACAAGTAAGTCAAAGATCTTACTTGGTTAAAAAAAGGGTGAGGTAAGGGGAACAGGAGGCAAAAGAAAAATAATAAAAAGATTTCACATGAATGGATAGTCCGGTGAAGGGTAAAAATTCAAAAATGGTAAAATCCAAAACGGTCGAATTTAAAATTTCAATCCACTGGGTAAATTCCAAATGGTCCAAAATCATCCAAAAGGCAGAGTTCCGTGGAAAAAAGCGCAAATAGAATGAATTCCAAATCATAAAAAAAAAGTACTAGAGATAATATTTGAAACACGTCTGTCAAGGCTGGATGATTCAAAAAAAATTTTGATTACCTTAGTAAACTTATTGCAACTTTTATATATATATATATATATATATATATATATATATAACTAAGAGAGAGGGAGAGAGCGCATGCATTACCGTAATAATGGCGAAGTCATTAGATAAAAGAGTTACAATATGAACATCATCATCAACGCTCTGATCCCCAGCTGGCATCAATTGTGATGGATGGCTCTCGTCTGGGTGAGGCCCCATGTTTTGACAAGCTTCTGGGTTTGACCTTTACTCCTGGTCTGAAATGGAACACGTACATCAAGTCTGTTGCCAAGGTCGCAGGAAAGATGGTGGGATCCTTCTACCGCTCCAGAAGATATCTCACTACTGATTCAATTCTCTATCTATATAAAAGCCAAGTACGGCCAAGGATGGAATACTGTTGCCATATCTGGGCAGGAGCTGCCAAAAACAGCCTATCATGCCTTGACAGAGTACAAAATAGACTTCGTGGTTTAGTGGGGGATGCCCTTTTCTCTACCCTGCAACCCCTCTCCCACAGAAGAGACGTTGCGAGCCTATCCTTGTTTTATCGTTATTTTCATGGCAGGTGCTCGTCTGAACTCCAATCCCTCGTCCCCCCTCGCCAAACTTTCACGAAAATCACCCGTCTAGCTGAATCCACTGTGAAAAAAAAATTCCCCCACTCTATATCTGTGCCTAAATCAAAACGCGGATTTCATGAGCAAAGCTTCTTTCTTAGAACTGCACGCCTGTGGAACTCTGTTCCGTCTGCCTGCTTCCCTCCGGACTACAACTTGTATGTCTTCAAGTCTAATGTTAACAAATTCCTAATGAACCGCCCCCCTAATTAAACATTTCATAAAATCTCCTCACTAACGTGATGTACTTGCAATAACCCTTATCCCTGAGTGACTTCCGGGCCTTGATAAGTGGTGATCACTGTGTAAAAAAAAACAAAAAAAACATAAAACTTGGAGTCTCGTCGGAGAAGAAATCGCTACAACCATAAAAGTGTACTTTATCTCTGGTCGTCAACAAACTTAAACTACTACAGCATGTGTATGACTATGGTGTTTTATGCCATCGGTATCAACTATTTGGACAAGGGATACCAATACTACGACTGCGGTCGTTGCAGGAATATTAAAAAATAATATCAAGGAAGGATTTTTCTCTCTGTTAGAACAACTTTCGTTTCAGTATGATCATTCAAACATTCTTAAATGAACTAATAACCAGACAAAGATTACCTATAAGATATTAACTGATATATGCGCAAGAGATAAAATAATAAAAATAATATTCTCTTGTCATGATCCTATTAATAACTTTGCAAAGCATGTAAAACATGAATTTTGATATAGAAATATTATAGTTTTTTTAATATAGCTCTAAAATGTCTGCCGAATAAGTATGTGTAACATTAAGAAAAGCGCAGTTAAGCAATAATGAGTGGTGTTATTATATAGATGGGTTACAATATGAATATACTATCGCGATGATTTATCCTTGGAGCAGACTTGAAAACAATACAAGTATAAAAGCTTGTTCTCGTTTTTTTCGTCAACAACCCCAAAACAATTATGAATTAATGGAAAATTACATAAAAATCGGCCTAGCTGTTTTTGAATCTGTTGTGGTAGGATCTTCCTAATTAGAATACGGGGGTGTCAACCATATAAATATGGTTGGTACCTTAAAGACGGGAGAGACTTGGCGAGAGACTCAGAGAGACACGAGATCGAGAGTCGACGACACTTAGCCGACACCTTCTTCAGGGACGGTCTCCCCGTGACTATAACAATGGACTATATATATATATATATATATATATATATATATATATATATATATATATATATATTGTATATGCTTTCTTGCTTTCAATAAATCTGTTCTACTTTATTTTAGTGTTGTAGTTATTTATTTCCATGTGTTCAGTCGAGCTTCAACAGAATCCATAGGAAACGGACTCACATACACACAAAGTTTATTTTATATAATACTAGCGAGGGGTACCCGGCGTTGCCTAGATGTTTGTAGGTGTGTGTGGAAACTTCGGGGTGGGGGGTTAAAAAAAAGTAAGTATGAGGATCGAACCCGGACCGTTGAGGCAAAGTTGTAAATTAAAGTGTGAAAAAAAAAGTGCGACGTTAACCATTGCCCCACCGCGACATGCTAACGGAAACACGTTTGAATTTATTTAATTACTTGGATTTAGCAGGTGACCGTTTTAATGAGTTAATGAGGTCAAGTTTGACTGCGGGATGGTATTTACTGCTGAACGCTCCCCCCCCAAAGATGTTATAGGAAAAAGACTAACCCACATGCGGCGAGCGACAAATGTTGAATATTTATCTTCCCGAAATCGAGCAAATTAAATAACCAGGGTAGCTTCGTTGTTAACTGTGAGATATTACGATTTATATGTGATATAAAAAGTTTTTAAAAGTTGTGAACCGACCGACCGCTTCTCTGAAAGAAGCCTTTTGTAGACACACAGAAAAAGCGAACACACACACACACATACATACATTTTCGCTTTTATATTTATAGATTAGACATAAAATAAAACTTAAAAACCGGTGCTAATTATGTTTTTCTGTGGAACCCTGCACACTCCAAACGACTGGAAGTGTGCTCGTTTGAGAAAGGATCTTTTCACAAATGTAAGACTTTTTGGTAGCCTCTTTACTAATCAGATATAAATAACTTTCTCTAGAACTTGAAGGTTTAGTTTTTTTTTGCTCGAAGCTAAAAGTATCTTAGACAATGTAGTAGAGAGGAGGAACATTCTTATATAGTTTAAATTGCTTGTAGCATTGTTTTGATTGCCCGTAGTGTTATAAAAAATGCTGGAAGTGCTCCCTGCATATAAGGGCTCATTTACTAACGTTTGCAGATACTGCCTGTGGATCTTCCATGATTATTCTCCTGATAGCGTTGGTAATGTCTTCCATTAGTTGGACAAGATTGTGATGATCATTTGGATAAACTTTTGTTTAAAATTAAATTGATGACAAGTCCGGGGAACGTAGTTGCCATAACTCCTTGTTTATAGTTCTCTCTTGCGTACACATATCATAAACTCGTGCCAGTGATCTATGAGACGCGTGGCATGCAGCGCCATCTTGTTGGAAAAAGAATTGTATTTTGTCTTCTGGTTTCAATTGGTTGTTAAGAGAAAGATTACAGAACTGGGGCTACTTTAAAGTGAGCCGCTTAATCTGAAAAACATTGATTAGAGAAAGATTAGAGAGGGCGGCCTAATTTTTAGTGGGTCATCCTGGATAATACTTGAGAATAGGGTATTATTAATTTTGTACAAAAATGACGATTAATAAAGTATGTAGCGCGAAATCATTAATTAAAAAAAAAATGCTAGCAGGGCGCCATCATTTCCCGGTGGAAAAATAAGCTTAAATATGATATTTTGATAAATGCAGATTTCGTATTTACTATTGTATTATATTGGACCCAATATATAATAATGATTACAAAATGTATGACTCGTGCGTCACTTCTGAGAACGAAACCAAAACGTTAAGTTTAGGATTTATTTTCCTCGGCCGATACTGATGTATCTATTAAGAAATGTTTGCTTCAAGGCTAAAAATGAAAACATATCCCAATACCTATTACGTTATGCATGCATATTCGTAATTCTATTGTTCAACCTTCACCTCGGAAATTTCATTAATTTATATATAATATTCTCTATTTTAAAAAAAAACTGAATTACGTGCCATCAGCTGGAAACGAAACTAACATATTTAGCTCTATAGCCTCGTTTCGTACCGATACATAGATATTAAGTGATAGGTACGAAACTTTTAATATTAAACGGCTTGATTAAAGAAATGAATTGAATTTGTACATGTGCAGAACGAAATAGGAATATGTCGTTCAATTGAAATCAACTTTTTGCATTTGAGTTTTCTGCTTTGTGTTTATATGTGTTATTATTCAATCCAAACAAATATTGTACATGTTATAAACAATCGTTAGTGTATGATTATTATTTTCTGTTAATTTCAGTATTAATTTTCGAGTTTATAGGTTAAATATTTAGACGGAGACGGAGGAATACACACAAATCCATTCACTGTTTTATTTATATAGAAAAATGTGAAATTAATTTATGTCTATTGTATTTGTTTTATTAAATAATAAAATTAGATGGCACTCGAAACAGATGAGTGACAAGATTGTCTTTATTATTAATATTAGAAAGTTTAAATTATTTCCTCTTTTTTTCAGATTTCCCTTGTAATTACCTCCCCTGTCTTGAGATGGACGGTGGCATGAGGATGCCCGAGACCATGGCCATTTGCAGGTACTTGGCTCGTGAATACAGTAAGTATAAAAGCCGAATTTGATTTTATTGCAAATATTGTTTACTTTTATTAAAATATGAAGTCAGAGAAAAAGTACCCTTTAAAACACACACACACACACATACACATATGTATATATATATATATATATATATATATATATATACATATACATACATATATATATATATATTAAAAACATATATATATATATCTATCTTTTCTCTACCCTGCAACCTCTCTCCCACAGAAGAGACGTTGCGAGCCTATCCTTGTTTTATCGTTATTTTCATGACAGGTGCTCGTCTGAACTCCAATCTCTGGTTCCCCCTCGCCAATCTTTCACGAAAAACACCCGTCTAGCTGAATCCACTGTGAAAAATTTCCCCCACTCTATATCTGTGCCTAAATCAAAACGCGGATTCCATGAACAAAGCTTCTTTCTTAGAACTGCACGCCTGTGGAACTCTGTTCCGTCTGCCTGCTTCCCTCCGGACTACAACTTGGATGTCTTCAAGTCCAATGTTAACAAATTCCTAATGAACCACCCCCTAAAGTAAACACTTTATCAAATATCCACACTAACGTAATGTACTTGTAATAACCCTTATCCCTGAGTGACTTCCGGGCCTTGATAAGTAGTGATCACTGTGTAATATATATATATATATATATATATATATATATATATATATATATATGAGCCCAAAAGACTCAAGCCTTGGACTGCCGGTTTTTTGAATGTCATTGCACTTGTGAACTGCGACTTTGTATATCAATGGAACTATATATATATATATATATATATATATATATATATATATATATATATATATATATATATATATATATATATATCTTACGTCGTCTATAGTCCATGTTCAAATATGTTGTTCATATTGCCGATGATGTTTTTTTATACTCACATACGTAATCCAATTTACAGATTTCTACCCCAGGAGTTCCATGGACATGATGAGGTGTGACTACATCGCTGATTGCTTCTATGAAATCATGCACGATTACATGAGGTACTACCACTGGAAGAACGGACGCTTCAGGGTGAGCCAAATATTTTTGGATCTTATTAATAATTCATATATATGATGGACTTTCGTGTTGTCTGAAATGTTTATGCTATTACCACAATTGTCGTCTCAATGCATTCATATTGACGGCATATGAGACAGCTTTTAAATAGAAAGTTTATTAGATTAAGCACAGAGTAAGGATTGGATTACAGAGATCATAGATAAATACACATAAGAAAGCTTGTCACTGTGTAAGAAAATGGAAACTATATTTACATTCATCTAAGTTCGCACTATTTTCTTTACATTTGCTTTCCCATTGGGGTTATCTGTGTAGTTTGAGATGAATATGTCATCGTTATAGGCATCGTGGCTGATAGACCGTGTTGTCATCGCCCTTTAGATTAATTCACATGTAAGTCACATGAGCTTTATTTTAAATGACGGTTTTATTTACTTGATAACACAGTAACAGAAAATTATGAAGATAAAAGATGTGTACATGATAAATCTGATCACTATGTGTGCAAGAAAGTTATAGGGATAGAAGGTGTAAAGGAAGCTTACATGAAGTACTAACACAGGGTACACGGAGTCATCAGGTTAAGTAAATTACTCTCGACTGCGATTAATGATTAATGTCAACATATTTTAGATTTGTGTCATCGTAAGTGTGTATGACTTTATTATACACAACGTGACTTGCTCACCTCGTCATTGTCTTTGTCTGGATTGATTCACTAACACTATTTTAGGCTTTTTATAATGAGGGATTTATTGGCGTAAATGCACAGAAATAGTTCGGTGATAACGGTCAGAAGCATATACATGAGAAAGTTGCTTAGTTTGTACGGGATAAAAATATAACGAGTGAGAAAGGGAAAATGTGCAAGGTTCAAGGACGATTAAAATATTCAGATGTGACTACATTAGTGACTGCTTCCATGAAACTATACAGGGCTATATGACTTACTATCGCTAATAAAACGTACGGTTTATCGTGAGTCGAATCTTCGGAGAGCTGTCTATGCTGTAATTGTTTCGTTTGAATAATACACGCAATAGTTGTTACCCGAGGTCGACTCAAGTTATTCACATAAGACACACATGCGGCTTTTTATAAATGGAGGTTTTATCGGCCTGCATGCTGTGACAATACAGTTACCAAGAGCAACGAAACGGATTAGTAAGATACTTACCGATAAAAAGAAAGAGAGGGATGGAGAGAGTGAAATTGAGTTAGTCCTAGACGCAATCTGTTAAAGCATATAACATTCATTCACTATACTCATTATAGTTCTGGGATTAATATTCATATTTTGTGGCCACTCATTTGAAAGGGCTACAGAACACGTGTAGAAAACAATGTTTTTCCCAAACAATAACGGAAAAAAATTAAACATCTAATTATCCATTGAGAATATCTTGACTATTTTGGTTATTCATAAATTTCAGCTGGATGAACGGATTTATTATTTATTTAACTGTACGCTTAAATGGCAAAGAATAGTTTTCTATTATTGTAAATTCTTTACCGTGCGAACATTTTAGAACGTTACGCAACGTGCTCTGGGTCTTGGGTATAAACTTAAACCATATCCGATGGTGAAGCCTCAACTTGCGGGCTTTGGGGAGTGTTGAGCCACCCTTTTTATTACCATTGCTCCTAGGTCCACTCTGACCCGGAGTGGTCGTACCTGTTAGGGTCCCAACTATGGGTTAAATAGAAACCAACTTGAAAAAAACAAACAAATATATTCTATTAAAGAAATGTTCTTAAAAATCACTGGATTCGGCATTAGATAATCTGAAAGGGGTTGATATGTCGTAAAACAACCAACAAACCAACCAATGTCCTCTAACTTAAGTCGCAATGTAGAAAACGAATAGAAAATAATTTCAACTAGCTTTTATTATTGTAAAACGACATTTATTTTCCCTTTCCTGCCATGCGTCGCTTCTCATTACGCCTTGGACGTCTCTCACATGATTGTCTTCTAGAACGTACTCTCGAACGTCATCCCTGACTCTAATGTGACCGTCTTCTCGTACGTGCTCTCCTCTTTTTATAGTCTATTTTTCATCACGGTGGCTCTATGCTTCAATTTAGTTAGAAATTTTATCCGAACGAGAATTATCGAAGATTGTTAAATGTACGTTATTACAAACCTCACATATTGATTTATGTGTGCTTAATTTTAGCATCCGCTTTTTTATTTGTGTATGAATATAACTTTATATTTTTATGGAAATCGCCAGAAAATTATTTTAAAAAGCAGAAAATGACATCATCTTTTTTTATTTTTAGTACAACATGAACGACTACGGTTTTGGCGGAGAAAGCAACTGCAGCAACTACGATGTAAGTTTGATTTGTTTTTCGTTTCTTAATATATATATATATATACTCGGGTTTTTTTTTATATTCAAAAGTAATAGACTAATGAATTCAACGAGGTTGTTAGATAGTGCTCAATAAAAAGAGCTGATAATACTTGTGTATTGTTATATAAACATGCTCACATCCCGCTGCTACAAATAGCCACTTGTTTCAATCAAACAACAGATATCATCAGGCAGCGACTTGACTATTCAAAAGTTCAATGAATAAACTAAGTTTATTCATTGAACTTTTGAATAGTCAAGTCGCTGCCTGATGATATCTGTTGTTTGATTGAAACAAGTGGCTATTTGTATCAGCGGGATGTGAGCATGTTTATATAACAATAAACAAGTATATATATATATATATATATATATATATATATATATATATACTAGACTACCCGTGACCCGTTGTGTCAGTATGTTATATTAGCTATGTAATTAATGTATGAGCGTGACACTTGTGACGTAAAGAAAATAGTTTTTGTGACATAACAGAAACATTTCTATGAAAGTATATTAAAAATTAAAAAAAGAATCTAGATAGATTTCTATGAGTCGTTCTGTTTATAATTGTTTATTAAGAAAAATACTTCCATCCACTGAATTATAAGTGGTTTGCCATGTTTAGTGGTAAATCTGCACTATTCAAGTTTTGATATATCGTTTAATTTAAACGCGAAAAACAATTGAAACGCTGAAAACGTACACAGTAAAACAATACGTTGTAAAATGCTCTGAAGGTTGGCAAATTTAAAGTAGATTTATTTGTATGAAAATTGCGTTAAAATAACATAAACGTAATACGGAAATGAACGATGTAAAAAAATGCAGAAAATATGGAAAAATATTTAGATAATTTAAACGCAAAAAACAATTGGGATGCTGAAAACGTACACAGTAAAACAATACGTTATCAACGGGTCAAAGTTGATTCATTTGTAAGAAAATTGCGACAGTATACTTGTAATACAGAATAGTTGCAAAACATCCTCACCCTTCCCATATCAAATAATAATTTCTAAATAATAACGTTAATATTTCAGTGAGCAGGTCAAATTCTGCAAAAGTAGCGATTTGTATTTATTTGTTTACGCTGTTATGGGTTTATGCGTATGTACACATGCGCAGCCGGATGTCGTAAAACGGATGTTGGGTAACAACACTCGTTACAAGGTCATTTGAGTTTTATAATTATATATATATATATATATATTTACAAAGGAAACACCGGAGGCCACTCGAGGATAAGTGTTAATAAGCATACAGTGGTCAAGGGGACAATGTTATAATAATTGTTAGTAGTGGAAATTTTGTAAATTGGAATACTTAATGGGAACAGCTAATCAAGAACTTGTGTACATTGGACTTGAAGACGATCAAATTATAGTGAGCTGGAAAGCAAGCAAGTCGATTTTGAACTCTGTCAAGGCAGGATAAGTTATTCTAGCAGCTCCTTCCAGATTTGGCAACAGTACTTCATCCTTGGACGTACCTGGCTCTAATATAGGTAGAGAATTTCATCAGCAGCGAGATATCTACTGGATTGATAGAAGGATCCCACCATTTTCCCAGCATCCTTGGCAACAGATTTGATGTACGTGTTCCATTTCAAATTAGCAGTAACGGTCAAGTCATCTGCATAACTAGTGTGTGTGGGGGGTGTTCAGGCGTAAGGGGTGTTAATTACGCTTAAATATGATACTTTAATTCGTCCAGATTTCGTACATATTATTAGAGAGTCGTGTTTTTAAAAGTAAAAATAAAATAATTAAGTACCATCAGCTCGAATCGAAACTGACACGTTCAAACTGGTGACGTTACTACTGTACCAATGTAACCCGCATATGAACAGATTTAAAATTATAAATTTAAATAAACTGAGATTAATGTACAAAATGTTTAACGATTTTTAATTCTGACCCATTTTTGACCCCTTAAAATATTTTAACTGGCTAAAGACACATGAATAACGGACCGTAAAAGAAACGAGTATTTGATGCGCCTAGCGCTGCTCTGCGACTTTTAGTCTTGAAGGAGATAGAATTTAAAAATATGGAAACAGACAGTTAAACATATATTCTCAGGTTAGACAATATACAGTTGCAAAACTCGAAGGTTATCTCAGCTGAAACTTTGTGAAAATAACTACGTTTGAGCAGTAGTCATAGAATGCAAATAATTCTTATAATCCCGATCTAAAAAAAAAAAAAAATCCGAAATATTAACATTCTTCGTTTTAGGTGACAATTTGAGAAGTGCGATCATTTATCTAAATGCCATGTTCATATTATTGAAATAAAAATTGTAGTTTAGCAAAAGGCGTAGCGTTTGTGTTATTGTGTTACGAATGTCAATAAATTATCCATGCCTTTTTTCATGTTTCACAGAACTACATGTACTGGAGATACATGAACACCTTCAACAGGATCATGCCTTTCATGGAGAGGACTTTGTGCATGCGCAATGGCGGTAGCCAGTGGTTCATGGGTGACCAGGTAAGTTTTAACATCTAAAACAACGAATCTTATTCGTTTACGAATATATTTATACACTTAACTTAAACATCATCAGAAAATAATAATAATTGAAAAACTAAAGATTAATACATATAGGGACCCTATCTATATCATTACTCAATTACATTATAGCAAGAAATGGAAGAATA
Organism: Euprymna scolopes; assembly: GCF_053919585.1. Lineage (NCBI taxonomy): Eukaryota > Metazoa > Mollusca > Cephalopoda > Sepiida > Sepiolidae > Euprymna > Euprymna scolopes. The sequence goes on along the minus strand of NC_136521.1, from coordinate 1,872,409 downwards.
TTATTAAAAACCTCGAAAACTCACCTGCTTTCGTTTGTTGTCGAACAAACAAAAAGTCTCGTCAACATAATGAAAATGAGGATTCGGTTTTTGAGAACTAGATAGTAAACCCTGTTCATAGAAACTCACAAACAATGTTTGCCAAAGCAAGCTCAAAAGAAGACAAACCCATAGCTACATCATCATGTTGTTTATACATACCAGAAATGAGGCTAAATTCGATCGGTATACTAGCAAACTGGTGACGTTACTACTGTACCAATGTAACCCGCATATGAACAGATTTAAAATTATAAATTTAAATAAACTGAGATTAATGTACAAAATGTTTAACGATTTTTAATTCTGACCCATTTTTGACCCCTTAAAATATTTAAACTGGCTAAAGACCCATAAATAACGGCCCGTAAAAGAAACGAGTATTTGATGCCCCTAGCGCTGCTCTGCGACTTATAGTTTCGAAGGAGATAGAATTTAAAAATATGAAAACAGACAGTCAAACATAATAAAAATCTCACTAATTCAACGACGATATCTACAGGAATTGGGGAAGTCGTTAGATGATTGCGATATAAAGCGCCAGCACATACAGTGTGTAAAATTATTGATAATATTTTTTAAAAGACGGATGTTTTTCGTGAAAGATTGATGAGGGGGAACCAGAGATTGAGACTCAGCTTAGAACTTGCCATGAAAATAACGATAAAGCAGGGACAGGCTCGCAACATCCTTTCTTTGGGAAAGAGGTTGCAGGGAATAGAAAAAGGCATTTCTCACTAAGCTAGGAATATTTTGAATTCTGTCAAGGCAGGATGAGCTGCTTCTACCTCCCCTGCCCAGATGTGGCAACAGTACTCTATCGTTGGCCGAACCTTGCTTTTATAGAGGTAGAGAATTTTTTTAAAATTACATTTTCACCCCAAACAAGGCACATTGCCACTTTGGTGTAGGGGCTACTATCAGGGGCAGCAACTACTGGGCCACTTTGTTGGGATTTGGGCAGCAAGATGTCGGTTGACGTAACACTTGAACTTCTGCATGTCAGTACAGTTATGGAAGCAGGGACCTGGAATTGAATTCCAGAGTCTAGCGGTTCTGGGGAAGAAACTACTGGAGTAGAAGGATCTTTTACATCTAGGGATCTCTACTGTGTGGGGTGGGATTTAGCCGCCTGTCGGGTTTGTCGAGGGTGTCTACGTCGTGGGGGCACAAGTGTCTGCAGCTCCTCAGAGCATTCAACATTAAAATGCTTGTAAAACAGGCAGAGGGATGCAACGTTTCGTCGATGGGGCAGAGGCTGAAGCTTAGATGCCAGTTCAGGGCCTATCAGATTTGCGACTCTCTTTTGAACCTTGTCTAGGTGCGAGAGACTAGCAGCAGATGCACCAGCCCAAATGTGACAACAATACTCTATATATGGGCGAATAGTGGCCTTATAGAGATATAGGATACTTTCAGGTGTCAGTAGTTTTCTAGCACGGTAGAAGAGCCTATCTTTTTCGCAGCGGCCCTGGCAATGTTTTCAATATAATTGTTCCAACTCATGTTTCCTGTGAACGTTAGGTCAAGCAGTTTGAAAGATGTATTCTCAGACGGGGAGTCACTGGCCATTGCTATTGGTGGCAGAGAAGGTTTTTTTTTATTGAAGGAAACCAGTTTAGTCTTGGCAGTATTGAATGTGACCATCCATTTATGTCCCCATTCCACTACAGATTGGAGGGCATCCTCTAGTGTTTTTGCCATTTCTTTAGTTATCTCTTTAGTTATCTCTTCCAGTTTAAATAATTCCACGCTCTGTACTAAGGCTACAGATAAAATCATTAGGCAGGATAAATTTTCCGAAATTAACACAAACTGAAATAAGGAGGGAGATATCAAATTGAATCAGGAGTGATATATCTACTGGAGCAGTAGAAGTATCTGACCATTTTTCCAGCGATCTTGGCAATGAATCTGATATACGTGTTCCATTTCAGGTCAGCAGGAAGCTTGACAAAACATTAAGTCTTTTCAAGACGAAACATATTCATTTAAACCGATGCCGGATTGGCATCAGAGCGTAGATTGTGTAGAGATAGAATCATGGTTGTCGATGCTTTAAACGTAACCAGCCACCTCTTTCTTTATTGTACCACATGCTCAAGATCAGATAAATTGGCCGTTTACGGTCTTTGATGTGCTACCATAGATTGTAGTGTCGTCAGCATAAATGTCTACAAATGATGTAAGGATGTAATTTGGAAGATCATTAATGTAGATCAGGAAGAGAGCTGAGCAACTCCAGCATCAATAGCGAGAGCTTCTAATTTTTGCCCATCAACCACTACTCTTATTAATCTATCAGAACGATATGATTTTATACTTGAGAATACATTTCCAGCAACACCATAGCTGGAGATCTTGTGAATAGACCTTTATGGCATACATTATCAAAGGCCTTTGATATGTCTAGAGTGATAGCCCTAGGGAGGAAGGCTTCGTTAAGAGATTAGCTAATCCTATGAGATGTATCGTATATTTAATGGTCCTGGGCAATGCCGGGTAGCCGTGTTTATTTATTACAGAATTAATTAAAAAAGATTCTTTTATATTTGCTATTCATTAGAATCCATTCTTAGAATTCTTATATTTTTCTTCTTTAATTTCAGATGATGTGGTGCGACATGATGTTCTATTGTTGCATGGAGAACATGTTCAGGGACTACCCCAACATGTTCAGCAGCTACCCCAAGATGATGGGTTTGTACAACAGATTCTCCAGCCACCCCAAGATCTGCAGCTACCTGAAGAGTCGTTGCAACACCTGTTGGTAAACATCGTCTGAAATAACGAAATGTTTATTTGTCTTGTTGAAAAGAATTCGATATACACAAGAGTTGTTTCACTTTAGTACAAATGGGTAACAATTCCGTCTATTGTTTTCTGTGAATATCTTAGCAAGCAAAATATTGATGAATAAAAATTAAATGTGTCAATTAAAAACTGTTGTTTTTTTTTATTTTTTGCGCTGGTGTTGAATGTCTGCGTCTTTTTTTCTTACTGTAACGTGATCATAACGCTCAAACCGTGTTCGTTACAGATCAAGCATCTCTCAGACCCGCACGCCATCTGATATCGTCGGAGAGAAACAAACAAAAATAAAATAAATCCGGGTCGGTGTTGTTTCTTTTTATCTAAAGAATTTATTCCCATTACACTCCCGCCTCGACACAACTTAAAAAGCCTCTCGCTGACACATGCTTATCAAACCAGGTTCGCTTTTCTCTGTCTACCGACCGCACGCTAGCTACAGTCGGTCAATTCCCGCCTTCAACTTACACATGTATAGTGGATGAAACGCCGAATATTCAGTATAGCTTAATCGCCATATATATTTTATAAATTATTTTATATATATATATATACATATATATATATATATATATATATATATACATATATATACATATTTGTATGTGCCTGGTTGTTTGTGTGTGTCTGTCTGTGTCTGTGTGTTTTTCTGCATACACACGTATACATATCTATATCTAATATATAAAACGCAAAATGTGTTCATCTGGGTGTAAGTATGTGTGTTTGCATGTCTCTTAACAACTTTTGATATACGCGTCGGATCATAACAATATCGGCATCGTTTTAAAGCTCGGTCTTCATATATACACTCACGAGAACAAAATAAAATGGGTCAAGAGTGAAAGAAGGAAGTAATCGATTTTTCAATATTTTTTCATGAATTTTTGCTAATTTTAACTGAACATTTATATATAGTAAATAATTATAAGTATAGCATATAACGATAAGTGAAAAAAATTAATCCTAAAAATGGAAAGATCGCATCTTGGCGAGGATGTAATAAAAAACGAATTGCAGGATTAAGGCAGTCCAAAATGAGTTACAAGCATATTTTTGATATTTTAAGAAAAGAAAATGTGAAAACACCTCTTTCTATAGCGAAGCCAATTGGTCAAAGTTCGAAGTCAAACGCTTGGTAAAAGGGAAATCTGGATCTGGTCGCCCTAGAGCATCCACTTTGAAGGACGGCTACAGTCTTAACTGTTTTGAAGAATAGAAAGAAAACTTATGTTTATCATAGCAAAAAATTCAAAACAGGGGCTGGACATTCTCTTTCTAGATATGCAATATCTAGACGAATGGAAGAAATAGGATTTCCCCCTGAAAGGCGTGCAAAGCAGCCATTTTTATCTAAGAAGAACACCAATGATAAAAACAGATTTTTCTCATGTTATGGCAAGAAGAATACAGACTGGTTCAGGAATGTTTTCCGGTTAGATAGAATCAAGATTTTGTCTTGTTAGTGATGCTTCCGATATTCCTAAACGGCGCAATCAACGCATATAATAGCATATCCTCTTCATAGTATTTCACTTTGGTTGAGAGCATGTCTAAAATGATTGATCTCATGAAGAAATGAAAAAGGAATGAGATTCACCCTAAGCATTTATTAAAGTAAATGTCTTGTTCTCTGTTATTAGTCTCCAATAATTTTTCTTGTTCAATTATTCTTTGTTCAATATATCTTTTAGTTTAAGAAAATTTGTTTGGCACGTTCTTTTTTTTTTTTTTTGCTCACGAGTGTATATATATATATATATGCATATATATATATATATATATATATATATATATATATACAAACACACACGCATTTTATAATGGCCCCCTCTTTGGGTTGAGAACTGTCGTAAATAATATCATTCGCTACTTAATTTGGCTGAAAAATGCGAAGCTCGTGGTTTGTTTACAAACAAGCGTTTGAGCACTTTACAAGTGGCGGACGGATGTTTATTTAAATAGAAATTCGGACAGATTAATTGCGGGCACCGCGTCCGTGGTCAAGGAGTAGAACTGTCGACTGTCATCACGACGGTTCCAGGTTCGATCCCCGGCTTGGGATAGGTGCTAGTCTAGCGGCACTGATGAGTTGTGATACAACGAAACAGGACTGTATGTCGATGACTACAAATATATTTTATATTATATTATATATGTATATATATATATATATATATATATATATATATATATTAACTTGTTTTCCTTTGTAGCTAAGTGTGACCAACAAAATAATGTTTCAGACAACCAGAAAAAACGGAGATTCTGTTATTTGTACCCATTGACGCCTTTCAATTTCTGACTTGCAAATAAAATGTAAAATCATGTGAAATAATACATTACACATACCAGAAGTAACTTGAATATATTGAAAGTATGTGGAACGAAAGGTCTTTTTATTATGGAGAAATTCTCCCATTTGTGGGAAATCTCTAGTGCAATCTCAATGTTCTCGATAAGTTTCAATAACCAACATTAAATAAATGATGTAAATGAGAAATTATCAAGCTAAAAAATATAGAACTATAGAATTGTATATGAGATTGTTATACAATCACTAAAGCAAAAAAAAATATGAGATACACCAAAAATATAATCAAACACTCATATATGTAAGGTACACACATATATTTAGTTACTTATAACGAAAACAAATATACCCTAAAAAGTTCCTATTATAAAAATAATGAGTTTAATCTTAACTAAATTGCATTTATCTTCACTCATTGAATTAATGTGGGACTTTTTATGTAAAGTTACAGAAGATGGTCCCGAAATCATGCTACATGTTCAAGAATCCCCTTTGTAAAATCGTTTTTCCTTTATTAAAACTCTGGGTCATAAATTACTTGCTTACAATGTACGATTATTTGATTGTTAGTCCCTCAGAAAAAAAGAATCTTTTTTATAAGCAATATTTCTAGTTTCACCATTATGGGTGAATATGAAAATGTTGTTGCTACTCCCTACTCTAGAAGCACTGGCATATAGGTGTCAGTGTGGAAAACAGTATATAATATAAATCTCAACTGTCTGTTAAAATGTATGTATGTATGTATGTTTGTATGTCTCTATAAAACCTTTCGATATTGGCGACGGATTTTCAGAAGATTTATGTCCTTTTGAAGCATGACCTTTTGGACAATATAAAAAAATTGGCCAAAAGCATTAATTTCTTCCCATTACACTGGAAACCTTTCTACCGATATTTTACAGTCATCTCCTCTATTCGATTGTCTAGCCTTAATTTAAACCGGTTTTGCGATGGGCGCAATTGCTAAGGTGTTACTTTTTTTTTACTTTCTTTTCGGCCTCCGCGGTACAGGTTCTAACCTGCCTGCCTACTACCACATTTTTTTCCGATTTTCCTTTTTTATTTTTGCACAACCTTTACAAACACCTGAACTTCTTTTTCCACTTTCATGTTCCGGGTTGTAGCCTGCTTGTCAACGAGGGGTGTGCAATAAATAATGCCTGTGCCCCACTTCCAATAGCAGTAGAGCAACTAAACTTCGCACAGTCATTAGTCTTTCTCTACATAGGAACCATCCAGAGTTATGTATTTCTCCCATCGTTTGATGCAGCTCTGGAGACCGTTTTTGTAGAACACCCCATGTTGGTCCTACAACCACAACGTGACTTCAGAAATCAAGACTGCATCATCTGGGAAACGCTTTCCTTTCAAAAACCATATTATGGCTGGGAAAAGGTGAAAGTCAGAGGGTGCAAGGTCAGGAGAGTAGGGAGGATGGGGTATCTTCATAACCACACGCTGGTGCTTCTGATCTGGCGACATGCGAGTTGTAGACCGGAGAGTTGTCCTGCAGGATGACGGTAACTTTGCTGATCTTGCCCCGCCTCTGGATGTTGATAGCTTCCCTTAATTTCCTCAAAAGTGAAGCCTAAAAGGCTCCTGTAATTGTGGTACCCTTTGGCAGGAATCTGTCATCACTATTTCTCCTGGTCCCAGAAGACTGTGAGCATGACCTTGCCAGCGGAGGGCCGCACTCTTGCCTTCTTTGGGGGTGGTGAGTCCAACTGCTTCGACTGCATTACTGGACTTTGGTCTCTGGATCATAGTGATGGACCCAGGTTTCATCCTGTGTAAGGAGTCTTTTGAAAAACTTTGACCCATCTTCTTGGCACATCTCCAAATTCATCATCGAGCACTCAACGCATTCCCGCTTCTGGAATTATGTGACCAACCTGAGAATCCATCTGGCAGACACCTTATGCTTATGCAAATGGTCATGAATGATAGTTTTCACAGACCCTGTACTAATCTTGACATATTTGGCTATTTGGTGAATAGTAATGCGCCGATCTTCCAAAATGTCAGCTGGTGACAACTTGACGAACAGATGCCTCATCAATGGCAGAATGGGGAGACCAGGTTGGGAGCTGTTCCCACAGACTTCGAGCCATGTTTGAATTCACGAATCCAGCGTTTTGCAAGGTCATATGACGGGGCATCATCGTCATAAGTTTCTTTCATTTCATCAAAAGTCTCTTGTGGTGTGTATCCTTTCAAATACAAACACCGGATCACTGCTCGACATTCAACAGGCTCCATTTTACACCTGACTCAGTTCAAACACCTGTAAAAAAGAAGCCACAATTAGTTCAGAGTTATAATTTGCCACATAACCCGCAGAGATATAAATCATTGCACATGCAAAATTTCAGCTAGATCAGATAAATGGAAGTGGGTCAGAGACAATACTTATTGCGTGCACCTCGTACTACAACTTCTTTTTGATCAACACAAACCTACAAACACCCGGGCAACGCCGGGCACCCAGAGTAGTCCTCTTCTAAATGCGAACATGTTACTTGTAGTATCTGACCTTGTAATGTTTTGTTAGAAATTGAAAATGATGGAGATATTGGAAACTGAAGGCGTTTGAATTCAAAAGACATGTTGGAAGGTATTAAACAAACTCAAGGGATAAAAGCATCTTCACTTTTACACAGCCAGGAGTTATTGTGGCCTCTAACATATTTCGCATGGATTTCTTGACAACTAGCCATGTTCCATTGCTTAAATTTGATGGTGACAGGTTGCGCAAAAGCATGACAGGATCACCTACTTTCAATTGAAGACAATAAGTAATAGCACCTGTTGACTTGATGGAATTAAAAAATTCCACTGGATAATTGATTATTTAATAAAATTCTCCAAGAGAGTCTATCGAATTATTATTATGCTAAACCCCTGGCAACATTTTCGCACCTCTACGATTCAAACTATACATTTAAATAGTTTTAATGCCATAGTTATCCTTTCTGATAATTACTCAGTCTTTCTTCTTTAAGTTTTAAACAGATATCATTAATTTATCTAAATAGAATATCCCCATATAAATGTGTAGAAACTTCAAAGGATTTCAAATATGATTTAAATACCTTTGCCTTAGTTGCCACAGGAATAACTGGAAAAGATAGCCTAAAATAATCTGAAAGCACTATAGTCAATCCTCTCATCAAACAGTTGGAATTAAGCAAATTCTACAAAGTTTTAGTAACATTTCCTTCATACAAGTTTTCTTTTATCCTTTTGTATAGAAAGATCTGTGTATTTCCCTGCCCCTTACGCATAGACTGGACATTCCCTGCAATATTTTTCACCGAAATTTTATGTTTGAAGAAAATGATCATTAGATTAAGACCGTACAATCGTATCCGTAATCCTTTTTTATCCTTTACTTTGGGACTAGCGGGGGTGCCCGGCGTTGCCCGGGTATGTCGAGGTGATGTGGTAAGGAAGTCAAGGAGAGAAAGGTATTAAAAAGTTGTAGTAGCGGGTGGGGGAAATCAAAACAACCGTAGGCGTCCCGGATGGAGAAAGGTGTTTAAAAATGTTATAGTTGGCAGGTAGGTTCAAAGTCGTAACGCGAAGGAAGAAAAGAAGGTTAAAAAAAACTAACGTCTTAGCTGATTCGCCCATCGCGAAACCAGAAGTCGCGAGCGTTGGAATTAAGGCTAATCAATCCAACGGATTGTCGACGAAGAAAGTGAACCCTCCTTGCAGAAAACTGCTCAGTCAAAGGCGAGAGAATAAATATTTATGTCGCATCTTTCTATATGTGTCGTCTTAAAGACAGAGCTTCAAAATGATGCCGATTTCGTCAATGATTCCTGTGTCCAAAGATTTCGGCAGACATACAAACACACACAAATATACAAGCAGACAAGTGAGATTTATATAATAGAGTACGCTAATCCCAGCTCATATATCTTTTATATAATAGAGTACGCTATATCCCAGCTCATATATCTTTTTTTATGAAAAAAAATTATCTCCGTCCCACATCATCAAAGAAAATCCTATGAGAACTTCAGAATTTTTACTTATATTCAAAACTGGGTTAACAGGAAACTTGACTGATGTGTGAGCTGTTTAACTTGCGACATTTTCAGAACTTATCGCAGCGAAGACTATTTTCTTTATCTGCCTAAACTTAGCCAGTAATAAACGGATGAAAAAGTTTTTGTCAAGTTTATCTCAAAATACAACCTTTTTTTCTAATGGGTCGATTACTTAATTATTGCTCTTATATGCGTCTGGTTAGTCTGGCAAAATGTCAGCCCGTTTTCATTAATGAATCTGGTCAGCGAACCCTAACCCTTACCCTAACCTATATCATATGAAATTTAACGCAGAAAACATCTTGAATAAGTTATCTATTTCACATCGATGATTTACTGATCCCCTTTCTTCCCTATGGTAATCACGTGATTTTCAATAAAAATGAACGTAGAATTGTATATTTCTTAACTTTGTTTTTTCAATCTCAGAGAACTTTTGTTGTTACTGATATTAATAGTCCTCAGATAAATCGTCTTCATATTTCTGCCATAAGGCGAATAGATTACTTACTTCATAAGTTTTGAGAATTATTGCAATAAAACTTTTAAAGAAACAGGTGTGTGCGTGTGTGCGCGCACGTGTGTGTGTGTGTGTGTGTGTGTGTGTGTGAGACACTGGAGCCTCACCCATGTTCCTTTCCCACTGATTTTCATCTTCTAACAAATTTAAGAAAAAACAGGCTTCCATGTAAGTATCAACAGTTTGTCTATCAATAAAAAGAAAAAAAAGATATCAGTCCTCAAGAAGTCCCCAAAAGAAACTTTCACAGTGACTTCGGTTCACAGAGAAAATACCAATTGTAATGTCAGATTTAATCCTTAAGTTACCCTTAACTTCATCTCCTCGTTTAATTGTGCACCATGTGTTGTTACTGCATGGATAAGATGATACATGATACTAAATGAGAGATTTTACAAAATTATTTCGTTCGCACTATTTAAAACTGAAGTAGAGTTTTTTTTCTATTTATATATTGCAGGGCAGACCAGTACATTCATTTGTGAAATAAACCTTCTGACAATTTTCAAGATGATCTGAATAATGTTGTATTGGAAGTAAATGTGCTATCAACCTATTGCCAACACCTCTACGTTCCATTATGGAGGCCCTTAGATGCCGGAAAAATTCTATTCTAATAGCTTTTTCCCTTTTGCGAGATTTTGCATGTGGTTTGCCTTGGTAGCAATTTCTCAAATACTCATCTGATTTTACGGCGAAACGTAACCTCCGCTGCTGATTTACCTTTTTTTTTTTTTTTTTTTTTTTTTTTACAAAGGCATCACCACATTATCAAGGCCCAGAGGCCACTCAAGGATAAGGGTTAAAGAGTGTACAGTAGAAATTGGTCAATATAGTAATCATTAGTAATGAAAATTTGGTAAATTTAATAACTTATATGGAACGGCTCATCAAGAACTTATTTACTTTAGACTTGAACACAACCATATTGTAGTCAGCCGGAAAGCAGGAAAACGGAAGACAATTCCACAGGCGTGCAGTTCTAAGAAAGAAGCTTTGTTCATGGAATCTACGTTTAGGTTTAGCCACAGATAAAGAGTGGGGGAAATTATTGATAGTGTTTACAGCTAGACGAGTGTTTCTTGTGAAAGTTTGGCGAGGGGGGACCAAAGATTGAAGCTCAGTTGAACACTTTCCATGAAAATAACGATACATCAGAGACAAACTCGCAACATCTCTTCTGTGAGATAGAGGTTGCAAGGAGGAGAAAAGGACATCTCCTACGAGGCTACGAAGTCTATTTTGAACTCTATCAAGGCAGGACAAGTCCTTTCTAGCAGCTCCTGCCCAGATGTGGCAACAGTATTCCATCCTTAGACGTACCTGGCTCTTATATAGGTAGAGAATAGCATCAGCAGTGAGATATCTACTGGATCGATAGAAAGATCCCACCATTTTTCCAGCGGCCTTGGCAACAGATTTGATATACGTGTTCCATTTAAGATCAGGAGTAATGGTCAAGCCCAGAAGCTTGTCAAAACTTGAGGCCTCCTGAAGACGAGAGCCATTCATTTCAATTGATGACAAATGTGGATTAGAATGTTGATGATGTAAAGAGAGAAGCTTGGTTTTAGATGCATTAAAAGTAACCAGCCACTCCTTTCCCCATTGTACTACGTGCTCAAGATCAGAGGAGAGAGAATTGGAGAGAACTTGGTCGTTTACTGTCTTAGATGTGGTACCATAAATGGTAGTGTCGTCAGCATAAATGTCTACAAATGATGTAAGGATATGATTTGGAAGATCATTAATGTAGATCAGGAAAAGAGTTGGGCCCAGGATGGATCCCTGAGGGACACCGGCATTAATACTGTGAGCTTCTGATTTTTGCCCCTCAACTACTACTCTTATGAACCTATCAGAAAGAAATGATTTAATAATTGAGAAGACTTTTCCAGCTATACCATAGCTAGCGATCTTATGAAGTAAACCTTTATGCCATACCCTATCAAAGGCCTTAGATATGTCAAGAGCAATTGCTCTAGAAAGATTGCCACCGTCGAGAGATTCGCTAATCCTATGCGATATAACTGTAATGACATCTGGAGTGTTAAAATTTGCCGTAATTCTGTATGCTTGAAGAAACTGCTGCAGAGTTTTTACCTTCCTTCAAGTCCATTTTAAAGGTGTCTACAAAGCGCTCTGCTTGGTCCTTACTACTCGGATAATATTGTGGGGTTGAAAAGTGTTATACCTATATCTCGCAAAATTCTTAAAACTCCGAAGAAGTAAACTGTATAACGTTATCACTAACCAGCAAACCGAGCGAAAAACTCGTGAAGGAAATTAATAGCTACCGTTGTGGTGGGTTTCCTGCATCTTAGAATCTCCGGCAATTTGGAAAAACAATTCTCAAGTAATAAAATCCATCCAAATGTCTCACAAAATATTATGTATCAGTTGTTCGGATTTGGCTGGTGAATAATAGATGGTTTCTTTGCAGTCAAATCGCACCATGTATATGCCTTATTCATATTAGTTATATCTTGGCCCATTGACGACCAGTAAGCTAAGCTACGCATCAGGCATTTCATTCTGCTTGTGCCAGGATGACCCATGTCGAATAAAAGGGCCGAAAACTGTATTTAATTTTGTAAGTAAGAAAAGTTCACTGACACATTTATTCAATGGCGCAAGAAAAACGAAACACTGGGTGGTTCGTATTTATCTTCTTTTTTTTACTTATGGGTGCGCGAAGATGTCTTACTGTGCCTAACAAAGAAAAGAAAATTAATAAAATACTTTTATTTTCAACGAATTTGCAATTCAAACTTTTATGTCCACGCAATTATTTGCTTTTCGTGAGTTCCTCTCTTTCTTCTTTTCATCGTTGTTTTCTGAACATTTGCTTTCTCGTAAGTTCTTTAGATTGCTGTGGATATTTTACATTTGAGTAACCGCTGTAAGTTCATAATCTGACGGCGCTACTGCCATTGCCTTGTTAAAAGGTTACAAAATAAAAAAGAATGCCAAAAATATAGTAATATAATATTAATCTCTCCTGTCTGTCTGTATTTATGTATGTATGCCTAAAACTTTCAACATAAGGGGCGGATTTTCACCTGATCGTTATCATTTTGAAGCTCGACCCTTCAGGCGGCAGACATCGAAAAATTGGCCAAAAACATTAATTGCTTTATCCTGACCTGGCCACATTTATACAGGGGGGAATCTATTTTTCGCCTATATTTTCGAAAGTCATCCGCTATTCTCAATTGATTAGGCTTAATTTAAACGTTTGCCACTACTTGTTTGGCGATTAGTGCAACAGCAAAGACGTCCCGTTTTTTTTCTCGTTTTTCTTCTCCTTCGCGATACGGGTTCTAGCCTACCTGCCTTCTACAACTTTTTTTTGTTAAACACACACCTCCAAACACCCGGACAACGCCGGCCAAGCAGTCTTGTAACGTATATTGAAAAGAATGCAATATGTTGGTTGTACGTCGTAGCCGACGAACGGCCTACGTTTGTTCACCGGATATCACTGGTTATTTATTTGTTTCCCAGGAAACAAAATGTGACACAAGGTCGTTTTTAATGTGGCGGATAACCAGCTTCCCTCAAAAGGAGCATTCTGCAAAAATAAAATTGCACATGTATAGAAGGGTTTCCCCCTCCATTGAATTTGAGTACAACATCTTTGCAGACACCACACTTCTATGTCCAGCCAAGTACAAGTATCGGGTGTTGAAAGGCACCTTACGGTTTATTATTCAGGTATTATTGCGATTGGAATAGTCTACTTTTAGGTAACATAAGTAAGTTCCTTAATAACACTAATATAAAGTGCGATTCTATCTAATGCCATAACTAACAAATTCTTAGTTCGAGTATACTAGTAATTTGCTAATATCTTTCTTTTATACACACTAGCATGGGTGCCTGGCGTTGCCGGGTGTTTTGAGGTGTATGCTGAGCAAAAGAAAAAAAACGGTTAATCTTTTAACGTTGACCCCTATTATGACACCGTAACATTTATTGTTTGGGACTCAAATCAAGTTATTAAGTTAGGTCCATGTCCAAGGAATCTATATCTAAAATTTCAAGTGTTTAGACCCAACATTGTAGGAGGAGTTTGGTAGAGTTCTCAAAGGTCAAATCGTTTAACTTTGACCAGTTAATCGCAAAATTTCTGTCCAAAAACCAATCACATCGATTTTCCCAAATCTCAGTACCCTGTATATCAAATTTTGAATCTGTAGGCTTAACATTGACAGAGTTATTGCGTAGGGAAATGTATACAGACACAAAGACATACACACACACAGACACTTATATATATATACTAACATTTCAGCCCAGCGTTGCCCGGGTGTTTGCATATATAAAAAAGTGGTAGGAGGAAAGCAGGCTCGAATCCGTACCGCAAAGGAGGAAAAGAACGGGGTAAAACATAACGTTTATGCTGTTACGACCACCGCCACACCGGAAGCGACATTTTAAGGCTAGACTATCTAAAGGAGAGGATAACTTTAAAAAATATCGGCGAAAAAAGTGACCCCCTCCTTGTAGAAAAGTGCCTAGTTGAAGGGGAAGATATTAATGTTTTTAGCCAATTTTTCGATATTTGTCGTATGAAAGGTCGAACTTCAAAACGATACTTATCTTGGTAAAAGCCGTCGCCTCTATTGAAAGTTTACGGTAGACATGCATACATACATTTCTATATTGGTAACTAAAAATTTTCGACCCAAACTGATGAAAAACCTTGCCCTATCTCTAAATACCCTTTATGTAAAATTTCAAATCTTTAGACCAGAAATTGTCTGAGTAATTTGGAAGAGATCGCAGAGGTCATTTTTGTTTAAATTTGACTCCTATTATGACCCTTAAAATTTATTGTTTGGGGCTCAAACAAGTTATTAAGTTAGATCCATGTCCCAGGAACCTATATCTAAAATTTCAAGTGCGTAGACCCAAAATTGTCGGAGGAGTTTGGTAGAGTTATCAAAGGTCAAATCGTTTAACTTTGACCCCTTAATCGCCAAATTTCTGGCCAAAAAAACGATCACATCGATTTTCCCAAATCTCAGTAACCTGTATATCAAATTTCGAGTGTGTAGACGAGAAATGGATAGAGTTATTGCGTAGGGAAATGTACACGGACTCGCAGACACATACACAGATACACAGACACACACACAGACACTTTCACTTATATATATATATATATATATATATATATATATATATATATATATATATATAGATAGATAGATAGATAGATAGATAATAATTATATGAATGATCCTGCGGTAAACAACAGCTACTGTCAAGAGGTTGCCGTTTTGATACGTACAACAGAAATAAATGGTAAGATGAACAATATTTAGATAATTGGAATATAACAGTTTTGTCTATTCGCATATCTTCTGTATCTATTTGTAGATGCTCTGTAGTTGCATTTAACATACACTGGTATTCATAAATAAAAGGATTGGTGTGAATAAAGGGTGTATTATAATTGAAAAAAGCAGACAATGGCCCTTTCTTGAGCACTCTCAATTACCTTGTAAAATTCTACAGTTATCATTTTTAAAACATTTAAACTTGAATAATTATATATATATATATATATATATACATATATTTATATAATATATATTTATATATATATATATATATATGTGTGTGTACCTATCTATCTATAAAAGTGAAATTGCCTGTCTGTGTGTGTGTCTGTGTGTGTACAATTCCCTACAAAACTATACTGTCAATTTTCAGTCTACAGATTCAATATTTGACATAAGGTGTGTTGAGATTTAGGAAAATATTTTCATGTTTTCGGATAGAAATTTGGCTGTCAATGGATCAAAGATCAACGCGTTGACCTTTGGAAACCCTACCAAACTCCCCCGTTAATTTGGGGTCTAAACACTTGAAATTTTAGATGTAGGATACTTGGACATAGATTAAACGTTTTAATTTGATTTGAGGTCCAAACAATAAATGTTAAGGGGTCAAAATTAGGGTCGAAGTAAAAAAAAAATGACCTCACCGGTCTCTAGCAAATTACTCAGCCAAGTTTTGGTTTAAACATTTGAAATTTTACATAAAGTGTATTCAAATATGCAGCAAGCTTTTTAATGTTCTTTTCGCCGTAAATTTGGCTGCCAAAGGGTTAACGTCTAAAAGATTTGACGTTTGCGGTCTCTAGAAATGTATTCAGCTAATTTTGTATTCAGACATGCATTAAGCTTTTTTATCAGTTTTTGGACGAAAATTATGCTACCAGAATGTAAAAGTTGAAAGAGGTGTCTATTGCAGACTCTACCAAAAACCTCCGTCAATTTTGAGTCTAAACACTTCAAATATTAGCTGTAGATTTCCTAACCACGAGTCAAATATTTTAATATATATATATATATATATATGCATATAAAGTCATGCACAGTACATAGGGCCCAAGCAAAGCTAGTATATATATATATATATATATATATATATATATATATATATATATATATATATAATCATCCACATACAGTATGTCTTTATGTATGATAAACAAACTAATAGTGGGTTTCGCTTATTTGTTTGAATACGCGTCGGGTTAAAATATATTTACAACGATCTTGACGAAAAGAAGGGGACTTCTTAATAGCCTTCGTTTTTTTTCCACAAAGATCAGTCAAAGTAACCTCTGACTTTCATCAGCTGTATCTTAACGAACTCGCGAATGTTTCTGTCTAACTCGGGAATCTGGACTTTCAGGAGGGTAGCGTGCTCGTGTTCCGTCAGCCATGATTGGATTGAGGTCCTAATTATTTGCAATTTTATTTTTCGTTTGTCATTCAGAAAAATATCATTATTACATTTTATGTTTCCATGGTCCTTAACCACTGAGCTATGGTGGCTTGCGGACAGTTCTAATTCAATTTTTAAAGGCTTTAATCTGTTTTATTTCTAGATGTAAATAACGCTATTTATTATCTATATATTAATACAATAGCGTGTGTGTTATTTAGTGTGTAACACTTACATCTTTTCCCTTCCGAGCGACAGCTATTTAATTGTTATGACCTCCCATTTCTTGTAATAAATTATTTTATTAAGAATTTTTCATAAGTTTTGGTTTCGGTTTCGATTATAACTGATGACACTGAAATCATCATTTTTTATAAATGATTTTACCTACGATTTTTCATATTTTTTAGGCTTCGGCACTCAAGTTATATATACACGCATATATTTTTTCTTCACAGGTTCAGGTTTCGGTTTCAATTCGCGCTGATGCACCCAAGTCATATGGATATATATTATTTTCATTTTTGAAATCGCAACTCTATAAAATATAATAATCGATAGCAAATTAACTCCATAATAATATATACGAATCTGGATAAATGAAAATATCATATTAAAGTGTTTTTTTACGACATGGCAACGCCGGGAGTCCATCGTACCTGCTAACCTAAATAAATACTTATGCAGTTTTAACAAAGGAGCTACAATAATATCATTTGCGCTGAATAGTCACAGAAAGCCAATATCAATATATTACATATGAAAGAATGCGCTGTGGAATTTCCACAGGTCCCGCTAGTTAATTATGATTACTATACATGACTATATAGATTACTGTATATATACATATATATATATATATGTGTGTGTATGTGTGTGTCTGTGTGTCTGTGTGTGTATGTGTGTGTATGTGTATGTGCGTGTTCGTGTGTGTGTGTTATGTATGAATGTGTAAACATGTATATATATATTGTTATAGTTTACTTATTATTGTATTATAATTATTAACTGTTTCCATATAATGTTAAATCATATACTAGGCCTACTTATTAATTAACTGTTGCATAGCTTATGTGCTGCTTCCTTGAAGAAGATCGAAAGTTTATCAATCGAAATATTGTGAGAATAGCGTTCAAGATGAGAATAGTAGTCCGAAGCATCTTTAAAATACGTACAAAAAATTGTTCTTATAATAAAAAAAAAGTTAAAACTTTACATAATTAATTGTTCGGTATTTTGACACTAAAAATGTTGGCCTTATCGTTTTGTAGTTCATTTGTCTTCAAGAGTATTTTATTAAACAGAAGGACTAAAAGACAGAGGTTGAATGAGTACGTTGCAAATCAATTAACAAGCGAAAACAAACACCAGGACAAAGAACCTAATTTCGAATTTGCAGTGTACATTTTCTTCAAAGTACAAAAAAAATAATCAGCTGGGTCTGAGAAAATCTGAATAGCTGGCCTTGGATCCATTTCCGGTCGAACCGTCAGTTTTTCTAACAACTTAATTTACTCGAAGAGTATAAATACAGAGGTTTTCGTGCCGTTGTCAGCAAATACGAACTTGCAGTCGCTCGAAGAAGTTCAACAGCGAATCCAGCCATGCCTAACTACACCCTCCATTACTTCAATGGCCGCGGCCGTGCCGAGTGCATGCGTATGATGTTCCATATGGCCGGCGTCAAATACATGGACAAGAGATACGAATTCTCCGACTGGGATCGTTGCAGGAATGGTAAGGACATTTTGCATTCTTTTTTTGGGTGGAGCGACTAAGCTGTAGAAATATATACGTTAAAGCATGTGGTGTCGTAGAAAAAAAGCGAGGTTAAGCAATAGATAGTCTAGTCATTAGATGGACGGGTTACAATGTGAATATACAGTACCGAGCCTCCGTCGTAGGAGAAGACTTGAACTCCATCCGATTCCAAATGTTCGTATTTTATCTGATCGTTAACTGAAAACAATATCATCAAGCTTTACTATGATTTCTATATAACTGGAATCAAATATAAAGCCACATAATCGAATATATGGACTGGGATCATTGTAGGTATTGCAAATAAGTTGCAATTCACTCTTGATATAATTGCTGTTACAGTCCCCGTAACTGAGCAAAACGATGGTCAATCAACCGATCAAAATTCTTATGCTTCCTGTTGTAAGCTGGCTGATCCATAAAATATCAATTCTAGATTTTAGGTTTTACAAAAATTATTTTCTTCTTGTTATTATATTTTGTTGTCAAATATAAGTGTAGTAATACTAGTATCGTTATATCTCCTTCTCCCTTTCTCTCTCTCTCTATATATATATATGTGTGTGTGTGTGTGTGTGTGTGTGTGCATACATACCATCATCATCATCGGCGGTCACTCGTGTCCGAGTAAGACTGTCCTCCGTTGTGGCTTCTGTGGGTCCTCAGGTGAGCATAGAACCCAATCCTAGACCCAATTTTTCTTGTGTAACTTGGACAGATAAAGCTAGTGGTGGTGGGGTGGGGTTGGGTGTGTCTGGTTGATAATCTGTCCTTTTTGGTCTTGCGTTTATCCTCAGCAGCTTGATTTAGGTCCCTGCTATAAAGCGCAGCTCCTTCGTAGACAGCGCTCCTCCATGGGAACCTGCTCCCAGCCACGTCCTCCCATGTCTCAAGGTCCATGTGAAACCGCTTTAAATTTACTTTGATGTTGTCCTTATACCTCATCTTTTGGCCACCCTGGGCACGCTTTCCCTCAACAAGCCGAGAGTAGAAAATCTCTTTTGGGAAGCGGAGATCCGGCATTCGGACAACATGACCATGCATACATACATACACACACACACGCGCGCACACACACACACACACATATATGTGGGTGTGTTTATATATATATATATATATATATATATATATATATATATGATGAGATAATAGGTAAATGGTATTCCGACGAAATAAACAAATAAAAAGGGGAAAAAACTCGAGTTATGTGTTCATCAACGATTTGTCTTTATTTCGAGATTCCACACCATTTCATTTGATTTTTTTTTTTATTCGTGAGTTAAATTTACAATAAATGAAGAGGAACCAATTGAAATCATTTCTTCGTTTGCATATTTTAAAACTAAAACATTTATAAGAAGTGACTTTTCCAAGACATTAATCGTAAAGCCTAAATATCAGCTGATGTGACATTGTAAACAAACACAGACAGGATTTGATAAACTACGTTATTATTATTATTTTTTTAATTATTTATTATTTGCTTATTAGACCGCCAGGCAAATTATTTTTCGTAATATATAATCTATAATATAAATTTTTCCCTGGTTGCTTAAATTTATGTATGCATGTGTGTATGTATGTATGTATGTATGTATGTATGTATGTATGTGCGTATGTATGTATGTATGTTTGCCTAAAACCTTTTTTTTACATTTTCACCCCAAACAAGACACATTGCCACTGTTGTGTAGGAGGCTACTATCAGCGGCAACAGCTACTGGGGTACTATGTAGGGATTTGGGCAGCAATATGTTGGTTCACGTTGCACTTGACCTTCTGCGCGTCAGTACTGTTGGGGAAGCAGGGACCTGGAATGAAATTCCAAAGTCTAGCGGTTCTGGGGAAGAAACTACTGAAGTAGAAAGATCTTTTACATCTAGGGATCTCTACAGTGTGTGGGGGGATTTTGCAGCCTGTCGGGTCTGTCGAGTGTGTTCACGTCGTGGGGGCAGTTCGTCAGAGCATTCACCATTAAAATACTTGTAGAACAGGCAGAAGGATGCAACGTTTCGTCGATGGGACAGAGGCTGAAGCTTAGATGCCAGTTTAAGGCCTATCAGATTGGCGACTCTTTTTTGAACCTTGTGAAGGAGCGAGAGACTAGTAGCCGATGCACCAGCCCAAATATAACAGCAATACTCCATACATGGGCGAATGGTTGCCTTATAGAGATACAGAATACTTACGGGTGTTAGTAGTTTACTAGCACGGTAGAGAGAGCCCACCTTCCTTGTAGCGGCCCTGGCAATGTCTCAATGTTTTTTGAGAGAAGCGACGAATTTTCACAAGATCCGTATCGTTTTGAGGCTCGACCATCCAGACGACGAATATCGAAGAATTTTCTAAAAACATTAATTTCCTCACCCTCAACTGGGCACTTTACTACAAGGAGGGGTCGCATTTTTCGCTGATATTTTCGAAAGTCATCCCATCTTTTCGATTGACTAGCCCTAATTTAAGCCTACGTACCTTCCGGTTTGGCGATGGGCGCAAGAACAAAGACCGCACGTTTTTTTTTCACGTTTTTGTCCTCCTTCCTGGTAAGGTTCGAGCTTGCCTGCCTACTACCACTTTTTTTGGGGGGGAGGGGGCTCAACACACACGTCCAAACACCCAGGCAACGCCGTGCACTTAGGCTAGTATTCAATAGAGGATCGATTCTATAATAATACATACGCAATCTGCATGAATTAAAATATCTTTGAGTGTATTGTACGACCGGGCAACGCCAAGCTGCCAGCTTATATATTCAGTTAGTGTTATATAAGTCTTCAACTTACGATGTGAACAAAAGCAACCGTAGGAAAGAAAGTATTTACGTAGATAAATTGTAGAAAACAATATACACAACATTGCTATTATATTCCTAGGATCAATTAGGGATTCATGGCCCCACAAAATAAGCAAAACAAAACGATTACGGTTGAGATTCGAGGAACATGTCCCTAATAAACAGACATATAAGAATATCTATTTTTAATACAGGGAAATTTTTTTTAAAGAGAAAAAAAATCATATTAATAAACAGAAACGTTTCTGTGCAGTTTTAAAGTTTAGTTTGACAATTAGCTCATCCTCTAAGAGTTCTTTAATTATATTTGAATTATATTTCTAATAAATGTAAACATTTTCTTGTAAGGAAGGATTATGATTTCATTCAAAGATTTGTTGTTGGCGTTTTTTTTTTTTTTTTTTTTTTGTTAGCTATTTTTAGCGATAGTAATAACTTCGAAACGCTGTTATTTTTTTATTTTTTCCGCTAAAATAGCATTTTAAAGAGCTAAAAGCTCTCCTTGTTATATATCAGATCACCGAAGTTAAGCAACGGTGAGCCCGGGCAGTACCAGATGGGTGACAATTTGGAAATTCTAGGCGCTGTATGTGCTCTCCGCTTATCTCAGCATTTGTTTCCAGTCGTCCTGTACATACACTTCGCTTGCCACTGGTATTTAACAATGTCGACTCAGAAGAGGTGTGGTTGGAGATTGCGCCTCGTGGGTATCAATAATCTTTCAAAGACTGAAGGAGCCCTATTTATATTCCAATATATATATATATATATATATATATATATATATATATATATATATTTATATATATAAGAAGAGTTTATAGCTCTTAACATATATATATATATATATATATATATATATTCATAATTTACTACATAGCGCTACCTATGCATTGAGCACTGTTGAAGTAAATACTGAAAAATTTACGCATAAAATCATATTTTCGTATATTAATTGACCTGATTAAATGAAGTAATCATATATATATATATATATATATATATATATATATATATATATATAATGAGTGGATCCCCCTTATTTGATCATGTGACCTATTTATTTTTTATTATTAAAAATTATTACGTGCATAGGTGTACTTTCATGCGCGTAATCATATTTTATAATAAAAATAAATAAATAAATTCAAGTTTAACATATTTATATTATTTTGGTATGCGTTTCTATTTTTGAAGTAACAAGAAAACGCCATAGTTTGTTTTCCCAATCAAATATTTATTATATACGTCATATTATTTGGTTGGTATTTACAAACTGAAGCAGACAATGTAAACAACGAGATTTTAAATAACGAGTTAACTATTATCAAGAAATCCAATGATATTTAATTTCGTTCGATGTGAAATCCTGTTTAGTTTACTCAAATCTGATAAATGCCTAGTAAGACTAGTAGAAATTGAATCTTAGGTTTACTTTTGGCAGCAGCATAACCCTCTTTCTTTTTTTTTTGTCTTGTAGTCCTTTCATTCGATTAACGATATTTCTGACATAGAGGGAAGAATTGCTGGTTTTTTTTAGTCGTAATCTCAACATATAACATTGTAGAGTAGAAAGTTGACCCTTGTGTTTAGTTCGGTAACCGTGTTACCTTCGTTTCCTTTATTTTATTCTTTAGTATTAGCATTCAATGAGCGATGTTTCTGACACAGAGGGAAGAATTGCTGTTTTTTGGGCCGTAGTCTACATATATTTGTGTGTAGAGTAGAAAGTTGACCCCTGGGTTCTATTTCAGTAGCCGCGAAAGTGTCTATTCCCATATTTAGTCCTTTAGTCCTAACATTCCAGGAGCATTTTTCTGATAAAGAGGGAAAATTGCTGTTTCCTAAGTCAGAATTTATACCATCGGACATTTATCGTTGGCAAGTTTTGAACTATGAAGTAGAATATTGGCTCCTTACATTAAGTGGTATTATGTTTTCTCTGGAGCAATTACAATTTTAAATAAGCCTTCTTTAAACTAATTAATTTTAACGTTGTTCTATTCTAGATTTCCGTTGTAATTACAAAATTAATTACATTTTTATACCTATATTAATATTTTTAAAATGTTTTTTTTTAATGAATTTATTTCCAGTAACCGGGAGGTCTCCATTCTGTTAGGAAGAGACGTTTTATGTGTATATTTATTTGTGTGTTTTCTATTAAACATTATTATATTTTTTCTTCCAGATTTCCCCTGTAATTACCTGCCCTGTCTTGAGATGGACGGTGGCATGAGGATGCCCGAGACCATGGCTATTTGCAGGTACTTGGCCCGTGAATACAGTGAGTAGATTTTATCTATATATTTTTTAACGTTTTAGTTAAAATTCAAGATATATGATACAGTAATTTATGCATATCCCGTATTGGACTTTACTATATTATTCATTGAAACGTACATAAAATTTTACGGAAAAAGAAATCATAATTTTATTAATCAAGAGTGTATTAAATATCGATATTCAATTAATATATCGCCCTCCTAATCTAAATTGCATTATACATTGATGATGTTGCTGTTTTTCCTTTGCTTTTATAAAATTCGCATATGTTGTAAATAGTCTATCTATATATATAAAAAAAATAAATAGTCTATCTATATATATAAAAGCAAAAAATGTGTGTGTATGTATGTATTTATGTATATATTTTCGCTTTTTGTGTATGCCTGCAAAAGGCATTTTCTCCGGAAACGATCATTCGGTTCACTCCTTCTTAAAACTTTTTATATACTGTCTGAATGATAATATCTACGAGTTAAGTACAGGGAGCGCCTGTCTATTTAATTTGCCCAACTTTGTAAAGATAAATATTCCAAATTTTTGGATCGCCGCGTGTTGATTCGGCTTTTTCGTATAAAAGCGAAACTGAATGGGGAAGCAAATAAATACCGGCATTCGCCGGGAACGTCCAAAAGCAATCAGCTTTGATCAATGCGGAGTTTCTCCTTATATCAGACAATTGCTACTCAATTTGAACAACCCCTTTTTTATGAGGAGATGTTTTCCCCCCACAACATCTTGGGGAAACAAAAAACAGCTAAAAACTACCCCGCAGTAAAAGTTGACCTCATTAAGTACGGCCACTTGCCAATTCTTAATACTTAAATAATTCAAACATGTTTCCATTACTATTTCTTGGTGGCCGAGCTATTAACGTTGCGCGTTTTTTCTCACACTTTATTTTCCAACTTCGTGTAAAGGATTCGGGTTCGATCCCTCCTACTTTCCTACCAAACCTTTTTACCCCCCCCCCGACACAAACACCCGGACAAGAAGTCTTCGCTTATTCTTTTGTTTTGATTTACCCAAAACCACACACACCTCTAAACATCCGAGCAACGCCGGGTACCCTCGCTAGTATAATATAAAAGCGAAAATGTGTGTTTGTGTGTGTGTTTTTGTGTTTGTATGTCTCGCAAAAACTTTCGAGATAGGCGAAAAATTTTCGGCAGATCGGAATAAGTTACAAGCTGTAGCATTCCGACGACAAATATCGAAAAAAATGTGCCAAAAACATTCATTCTTTCATCCTAAACCAGATCCTTTGCTAGAGGGAAGGGTGGAAAAAATTGTTCCTTCATGACAAGATAGCTTCTACGCGTGCGTCAACACGCGCAAAAGACGTTTCGTTTAAATATTATAAAAACTGACCTACATTACACGCGTTCAAAGCACAATGGTTACAGTGACTGTATCATTACGTTGAGACTCCAGGTTCGACCTGATGTATCAGATAAAAATTTTGTTTCGCTGTTTTGTATTTGTTTTTGTTTTTCCCAACATGTTCATCCCCCCTTTTTTATTTTTGGTCTTTGGTTTTCCGAATTTTTAAAACAGTTTAACGTTCGTTCGCTAATTTTTTGTTTTGTTTTTTTTTCCCCGATTTTTTAAAGAAGTTTAACAGGGTTATTACTTCGCTTATTCTTTACCCCCCTCCCCATACACACACACACACCTCCAAACACCCGGGTAACCTCAGGTACCCCCGCTAGTAAACAATTTAAAACGATGATGCCGACAACTTATCCGCAGTTGTTTTTCTAATTGTTATTTCAGCCCAAATAAGGCATAATTTACAGGGATATTATTTAGGGAGTCGGGCGGCGAGATGTCTGTTTCCATTGCTTTTAAATTTATGCATGTCACTACAGTCAGGAAGTGTAGGGAACCGGAAGCGGATTCCTAAGTGCAGCAGTCTGAGGAATAAAAAACTATTCGAGTAGACTTCACGCATCTAAGGATCTCAACTATGAAGGTGTGGGATTTTTCTGTTTCTTGGGTTTGACAAGGATATTGTTGTAGAGGGGGTACTAGTGCTTTCAGTTGGTCAGAGCACTTGTAATTTAAATACTTGTAAAACAGGCACAAGAAGTCCACGTTTCTGCGATGTGGTGGGGGTTGGAGTTTAATTGATAGTGCAGGACAGACACACATACACACACAGACACACACACACATATATATATACACATATTTATAGATACATACATATATTTACATATACATATATTTATATATATACATATATTTATATATATATATATATATATACATATATTTATATATATATATACATATATTTATATATACATACATATATTTATATACACATCTATTTATATATACACACAAGCACCCATATATATAATATATATACATATATTTATATATATATACAAATATGTATACAGACACAAAAATATAAATATGATATATGATATTTATATATATAGAATATATATATATATATATATATATATATATATATATTAAACTAAAATATCAAAACAACGACAGAATTCGGCATTAAAAAACTCTGAAAATCTTTGATATAGCGTAAAAATAATAATGATCAAGAATTCTCAGATCATTTAATATAATATAAAATAATTATCACAACAAGTTTACATTAAAGGGAGATAATCAGGCTAAAAAAATAAATATGCGTTTAACGCATGGTTATAAAAATCTTGATTGAATTTTGTTTTTCTATGTATATGAATAAATACGTAATATTTTCGCCAGATTTCTACCCCAGGAGTTCCATGGACATGATGAGGTGTGACTACATCGCTGATTGCTTCTATGAAATCATGCACGATTACATGAGGTACTACCACTGGAAGAACGGACGCTTCAGGGTGAGTCAATTATGTAAAATATATATGCGTAAAAATCCAAGATAATGCATATAGCGATTTATTTATCTATCCAGCTATATCTATATATGTAGTTATATATACATACACACACAAATATGTATATATATATATATATATATATATATATATATATATATATATATATATATATAAACTTAGTATAATTATTTTTAATGCATACTGACACTAGTGTTTCATACTTTCGGTAATCATCAGAACAGTGAGTTACGATTTCAGCCTGTCGGAAGGTTCGTACCCTGCCATGAAGTGGTCCTGGATATGACCTTAAACTATACCCGATAGATAGTCCCCAGCTTGTGGGCTTTGGGGAGTGTGGAGCCACCCTTTAATTGCCATTGCTCCCAGGTCCACTCTGACCCGGACTGGTAGTATCTGTTAGGGTCCCTACTATGGGTTACATGAAAACCGACTTAAAATAACAAGAAAAAACAAACAAACAAATATACTCTATTACAATATTTTTCTTCAAAATAACTGGATTCGGCATTAAATAACCTGTAGAGGGTTAATATGCCGTAAAACAAAAACAATCAACCAACCTGCCACGAAGTCATCTCTGACTCCATTAGCAAGGAACAAACCAGAGGGATAACGCTAACCGCGAAAAATAAAGTTTATATTTACATTTATATATATATATATATATATATATATATATATATATATATATATATATATATATATATATATATTCACCACTTACTCATTTTGCAATCAAATTTCAAATAATTTTTACAGGTAAAAGGCCATTTTCTCAGCTAGATTTTGTAAACTAAAATTAAATTTTATTAGTAAAACAAAAAAATATAATAAAATTACTGTTCCAATATTCTCAGAATCTGTGAGGAACGGAGAGATTTTTTTTATTGAAATAGGCTGGGAAGAGTCGAGATGTTGATGTAACAGGATATAAAAAAAACTGTCGGTAACAATTTACCACTGTGATGATTGTCATTCAGCTGGACTATCGCTAATAATTCACATGTAACAAGTGAAACAGAGCGGGGGAAAATTTATTTCAAATCTAAACCTGGAAAAATCATGGATTACATAGAAAAATGCGAACATTAAAAGTAATATGGTTAAGAGTAAAACACGCAAAAGTAAAATGACTAGTTTTTAAAACCGTAAAAGAAAAAGGCAAATTCTTCTAGTAAAAAATATTAAGAATGAGCTTATAATTATAAGATCATGATCAGCGCATGTGAGCTTTAAGTGACCGACTTTAGTTCTACCATAGAGTGCTCAACCCATGCTCTTTACCGATGCAAGTTATGACAACAGAACCATTGCCAGCACCATCAAAATGCACATCCGGAAAGTTCAAAGCTTGAAGGCAGAGCTGAACGAATCGGATGACCCACGGTTATTCGCTTTGGTGTGGTTTCAAGTGAGGGTCACATTGTGCCACTTCGCATCTTCGAAGTCGACTTGAAAATAAACACCCACATCAAGATGGTGATTGAGGCTGAAGGCGGCTGCATTGAATAAATGTCAGTTCTACTACATGATAAAGTTACTTGAATTGATTTTTTCAAGAAAAGTTTTGAAATAAAGCTGAAGTGTTGTTTTCTTTAGGGTGGCAAGTTTATCGTTCTACCTAGTATAACTGCTTATAAAATGTGCATCCTAGTTTAAGTGCGTTTTCTTTTTGTTAGTCGTCTAAGAGAAGCAATACTTGAATAACACTCCATTTCAGTTATAACTTATATAATGAGTGTACTAATATGTTTACTGATATTTGACATTAACACACACACACACACACACACACACACACACACACGAACAGAGAATGATACAATATTTACTTTTCTTTCCAGTACAACATGAACGACTACGGTTTCGGTGGAGAAGGAAACTGCAGCAACTACGATGTAAGTTTGATTTTTAACGTTTTTCGTATCTATCTATATATCTATAAAAGTGTACGTCTGTGTGTCTGTGTGTATGCGGGTCTGTGTGTCTGTCTGTGTGTCCGTGTATATTATTCTTCGCAATAAATCAGTTAATTTTTAGTCTACAGACTCTAAATTTGATATACAGGGTACTGAAATTTGGAGAAATCTATGTAATCGATTTTCGGCCAGAAATTTGGCTGTTAAGGGGTAAAAGTTAAACGATTTGACCTTTGAGAACTCTACCAAACTCCTCCGACAATTTTAGGTCTAAACACTTGAAATTTTAGATATCGGTTCCTTTGACATGGATCTAACTTAATAAATCAGTTTGAGCCCAAAACAATAAATTTTAAGGGGTCATGATAGGGGTCAAAGTTTAAAAAATTGAGCGTTTTTTTTGTTTTGTTTTGTTTTTTTGTTTTTGCTCAGCATACACATTCAAACACCCGGGCAACGCCGGACACCCATGCTAGTAGATATATAAAAGTGAACGTGTCTGTGTGTCTGTCTGTGTGTCTGTGTACATTTCCCTACGCAATGACTCTGTCAATTTTTAGTCTACAGACTGGAAATTCGATATACATGTTACTGAGATTTTGGAAAATCTATGTGATCGGGTCTCGGCAAGAAATTTGTCTGTTACGGGGTCAAAGTTTAACGATTTGACTTTTGAGAACTCTACCGAACTCCTCCGACAATTTGGGGTCACAACACTTGAAATTTTAGATATAGGTTCCTTTGACATGTATCTAACTTAATAACTTGATTAGAGGCCAAAACAATAAATTTTAAGTGGGCATAATAGGGGTAAAGGTTAAAAAAAAATTCACCGTTTTTTTTTTACTCAGAATACAAATCCAAACACTCAGGCAACGTCGAGCACACATGCTAGTATATCTATAAACGTGAACGTGGCTGTGTATCTGTGTGTATGTCTCTCTGTCTGTGTGTCTGTGTACGTTTCCCTACGCGATAACTCTGTCAAGTTTTAGTCTACGGATTCGAAATTTGATATGCAGGGTACTGAGATTTATGAACATATTTGGGATCTGTTTTCGGCCAGAAATTTTGCTGTTAAGGGGTCAAAGTTCAACGATTTGTACCTTTGAGAACTCTAACAAACTCCTTTGACAATTTTGTGTCCAAACACTTGAAATTTTAGATATCGGTTCCTTGTACATGGATCTTACTTAATAACTTGTTTTTGGCCCAAAACAATAACTGTTAAGAGGTCATAATAGGGGTTAAATTAAAAAAAAAATTGACTGTTTTTTTTTTTTTTTTTTTGCTCAGCATACACCTTCAAACACCCCCGGCAACGCCGGGCTGAAATGCTAGTATATATGTATGTTTGTTTACTCTATAAAAGTGAACGTGTCTGTCTATGTACATTTTCCAACGCAATAACTCTGTCAATTTTTAGTCTACAGACTCGAAATTTGATATACAGCGTACTGAGAGTTGGGAAAATCTTGGTAATCCGTTTTCGGCCAGAAATTAGGCTATTAAGGGGTCAAAGTTCAAGGATTTGACCTTTGAGAACTCTACCAAACTCCTCGGACAATTTGGGGTCTAAACACTTGACATTTTAGATATAGGTTTCTTGGATATGGATCTAACTTAATAACTTGATTTGAGCCCAAAACAATAAATGTTAAGGGGTCATAATAGGGTCAAATTAAAAAAAAAATGACCGTTTTTTTTGTTTTTTGTTTTTTTGCTAAACATACACATTCAAACACCCGGGAAACGCCGGATTGAAATGCTAGTAAAGTGTCTGTGTATGTATCTGTGTACATTTCCCTACGCAATAACTCTGTTAATTTTCAGTCTACACACTCGAAATTTGATATACAGGATACAAGGATTTGCGATTTTTTTTGTAATGAGTTTGCACCCAGAAATTCGGCTGTTATGGAGTCAAAGTTCAACGATTTGACCTTTGAGACCTCTACCAAACTCCTCCGACAATTTTGGATCCAAACACTTGAAATTTTAGATATAGGTCCTTGGACATGGATCCAACTTAATACTTTGATTTGACTCCAAAACAGTAAATATGGATCAAAGTTTTTAAAAATTGACCGCTTTTTTTTCTCAGCGTACACCTCCAAACACCCTGGCAACGCCGGGCTGGAATGCTAGTTTTATATAATACTGTTGAAAAAAGAAAACTTAATAAGCAAATATCTTTTGCTTAATAGAGTGTTTAGAAAAAAATCAGTTTTAAAATTGACACGTTTCTTAAACGTTGAAAGTTGGATCCTTGGTGAGGGCGACCGAAAATGCAATTGCGTATTAGTACATCTAAGCTATCATTATTACGAATAGATGTATGTATTATAGATGCATGTGTAAAATTTATATTCTTCTTATAAAGATTCGTGTCAAAGTAACACGAGTTCTGTAACGGTGAAAATGTTGAAAATATTACTTTGACATCATCATTTAAGAATATCTTTTTCAATTTAATACGAGCAAAACTCCGATAAGGGTTATTTTCGCCCAAATTAGAAAAATTTTTCAAATTTTCACCCGCTATGGGAGAATAATTCTACCATATAGCGGGTGCCTTGGTTAAGGCAAATGTTAACGGAGTAAACCCTGACAGAAAAATCCGTCTGAAGTCCCGATAGGCGGATGGTGAAACACTGCAACACCTTTCCAGCAAGTGCTCCCTCTAACTGTATTGGCTTGCTGTTTCATCGAACTTTGTTGTCAAACTGGTTACTGATAAAATCTAGGTTTCCTTATAACCCGCCCATGCATGTATCCGGAGAGCCAATTTTCAGCTTAAAACGGTATAGCCAGAGCACTGCACTAGACTAGATGTTAAATTCCGCTGTCTTAATAGACAGAATGGTTGCAAGCAATAATTTAAATACATTTTCTTCATTATTAATGTTTTCTATTTTTTCGGAACTATATTTGTACTGGACATAAATGAACCTTTCAACTTTGTCCGTCATGGAAAGGACACTCTGCACGCGCAATGATGGTGTTCTGATTTCCTAACTCTCCAACACCTCTCATAATCGCTCGCAGACTTTCTGGCTGCCAAGAATCACTTATGCCACTCAAAAACTGATGCTTGATCTATGAAAGTGGTTCAAAAGCAGTATGAACCATGTAATACGTTTCTGTGGCATTTTTCCAAGTTTAAAATAATGCATTGCATATCGTTCTTTTAAAGTGTCTTCACATCTGGAGTGCATTGTTGAAATTCACCAGCTGTGAAATCAGGCTTTAGTAGGGTGTATTCCAATTGTTGCTGTAGCTTTTCATTGGAATCTAAAATCGTGGAAATTGATCAGTCATATGATTATATGTATAGCAATAATATACTGCAATTTTAAGTGTATAAGTCTATTTTAAATGGCTGAACAAAAAAGTTTGGACATTTATTTAAGAAATCTCGTACGTTATCATGTGATCTTGAATTTACGTCTTTTTATGTGCCTTTTTTACCATTTCTCTTTGATATACTACGATACAACGTATAAGGCATTATTTGTGCATAAGTTCTACTATTATATCAGTTTCTATTAGTGAAATCAACACACCTATATTATCATCTCATTACCATACCCGTTTCTATGACCTCTTCTCTATTAATTTTAAACTTTTTAAAATTACTTTTTCGTCCCAAACAAGGCACAGTGTCACTTTGCTGCAATGGGATACTATCGGGGCCATGAGTAGCAAGGATACTATGTATTGAGTTGAGCAGCAAGATGTCTGTTCACATCGCACTTGAACTTCTGCATGTCAATACAGTTGGGAAAGCAGGGACTTGGAACGGAGTTCCAAGGTCTAGCAGTACTGGGGAAGAAACTATTAGAATAGAAGGCATTTTTACATCTAGGGATTTCTACTGTGTAGGGGTGGAATTTGGCTGTTTGTGGGGTTTGAATAGATGTCATTTTTACTACATGATCAAGTCGAGGGGATAGAAGGGATTGCAGTTCGTCGGAACATCCACTATTGAAATACATGTTGAACAGGCAGAGTGAGGCACCATTTCGTCGATGTGACAGAGGTTGAAACTTAGATGACAGTTCAAGACCTATTAGCGGAGCAATAGACTAGTAGCAGATTCGCCAGCTTAACTCAGTAGAGAATAAAGTCTATTATATATTATTTATCTCCAACGTTGTTCACATCAATTTATAATGATGTAGTGACTCTGATTACAACATAGCATTATTTTTACCTGTTTTATGGCTAAGATGTCGATGAGTCAATCTAATTACACACCTCTTTTTATTTTCAGAACTACATGTACTGGAGATACATGAACACCTTCAACCGTGTTATGCCATTCATGGAAAGGACCCTCTGTATGCGCAACGGTGGCAGCCATTACTTCATGGGTGATCAGGTAAGTTTT
This sequence comes from Euprymna scolopes, assembly GCF_053919585.1. Lineage (NCBI taxonomy): Eukaryota > Metazoa > Mollusca > Cephalopoda > Sepiida > Sepiolidae > Euprymna > Euprymna scolopes. The sequence goes on along the minus strand of NC_136521.1, from coordinate 1,839,882 downwards.
ACGCAGTGACAGTTATTCTGTTACGAAAAACAATTAATCTATACTAGCGGGATTTGTGCAAATTCCACATCGGCATTTCTCATACTTAATACATTGCTGTTGGATATTTTTTTAACGTTCAGCGTGAATGGAGGCTCCATGATAATTTTGTATCCCTTTTGTTAAAAATCCAAAAGTATTTATCTAAGTATTCTGGTTAGTGTAGGGATATCTTTGGTTATTACGGATTATCTGCAATATCCTTAAAAATCTGTGACATATTTCCATTGTATGGCCGCCCGGCGCGATCCGAAATTCCACGATATCATCTTACAATCTTTAGACAGATCAGATAATACACTTTGATTCTAATCAATAGACCAAGAATGAATATGTTAGTACCAACTATGGTCTAAAAGCGATAACACATATTTTATTTATTTATTTGTTTGCATTATGTCCTTGGTGATCGGGATATCCTATTTATTAAAAAAGAAAAAAAAAGAAGGTGACAGCATACAACGAACAATTTAATGATATATATACTTATATATATATATATATATATATATATATATATATATATATATATATATATATATATATATATATATACGCTACTTTAATGTTGATCGTATGGTATTCTCCTATATAATAAATAAGATCCGGTTATTATTATTATTATTATTATTATTATTATTATTATTATTATTATTATTATTATTATTATTATTATGTCCATTAACATTATAGTGTGATGTTTTACAGGGTTTTTTTTTATCCAAGACCGCGCTTTTACACCAAATCTAGTAAACATTATCAAAAGTCAGTTAGATAGAAAAGACCCTGTGTAGGATGTTTGCTGCAGCAAGCAGAATTGACTTCTGGAGTATGGTGATGTTATACTTAATTCCCAAGAATTTTAGCTGTTTTTAAAGATCGTGTGGATTTGAGTCAAACGCGCATAAGATGGTTGGGAAGAAAAAAGGTTTCTTATTATACAACCTAGCAATCTCTCTCCACAGTTTTTGATGGTTCTGTAGTTTAACATTCTTCTTCATTATGTTATTATTAATAGGTTCGTACATCATAAAGATACATAGGTTATTATTAGTATTATTACTAGATTACCCGTGACCCGTTGGGTCAGTATGTTATATTAGCCATGGAATTAATGTATGAGCGTGACACTTGTGACGTAAAGAAAATATTTTTTTATATAACAGAAACATTTCTATGAAAGTATATTAAAATGTAAAAAGAATATATATAGATTTCTATGAGTCGTTCTGTTTATTATAATTGATGATTTTTGAAAAAAAAAACACAATTTACAGTTACTGAATCATACGTGGTTGGCCATATTATAGGTAAATGTGCACTGAACAGATACCATATTACTTATTGTAGTTAAATTCAAATTTTGATATATCTGCTTTTTTTTACATCGTTCATTTCTGTATTACGTTTAGGTTATTTTAAACCCCACTCTTCTCATGCTAAATAATAATTTCGAAATAATAATGTTAATATTTCAGCATCCCAATTGTTCTTTTTTTTTTCGCGTTTAAATTATCCAAATAAATATTTGTTAATACAGTCTGCTTTTTTTACATCATTCCTTTCTGTATTACGTTTAAGTTATTTTAAACCCCACTCTTCCGATGTTAAATAATAATTTCGAAATAATAACGTTAATATTTCAGTGTGCAGGTCATGCGCGCATGCGCAACCGGATGTCGTAAACCGGAAAGTGGGTTACATACATCGTTACAAGGTCATTTTATTATTATTATTATTATTATTATTATTATTATTATTATTATTATTATTATTATTATTATTAATGCTTTATGAAAGACATGTAGTTTTATCATTGAAAGCCTTATTAGTGTATCAGGTCAGAAACTGATTGAGTTTGTGTTACGAAGATTCATCCTTCACTGTTTCTTTTTTTCTTTCTATTCCAGATGATGTGGTGCGACATGATGTTCTATTGTTGTATGGAAAACATGTACAGAGACTATCCCAACATGTTCAGCAGCTACCCCAAGATGATGGGTCTGTACAACCGTTTTGCTGGCCACCCCAAAATCTGCAGTTACCTTAAGAGCCGTTGCAACACCATGTGGTAAATTGGAATCTTCTAAAGAAGACAGAAAATATGTGTCACTTGATATTTCACTGCATATTCAGAGATGAATGAGAATTTAATTTTTATTAATAAAGTGAAACTCAAATTATCTCAATAAATGTGACATTTCTGGAAAAATAAAGTATTTATTTGCGAATAAAAATCATTGAATATATTTTCTTTATTTCTATTGACTTATTTTATATATATATATATATATATATATATATATATTGTACTTTAGATTGGCAAAGGACATGTGGTTCGTCGTTTTACAGGTCATCAGCATGGCTGAACCTAGGGTGATTCGAAACCACTATAAGAGATCTGAAACGTAAAACTCTAACAATTCCGGCTAACACTGGAACACACACACACACACCCACATATATATATATATAGAGAGAGATAGAAATAGACAGGAACAAACCGTGTTATGTGTTCATCAACGTTTCTTCTTTATTTCGAGACTTCCTCTGGATGAAATAAAGACGAAACGTTGATGAACACATAATACTTTTTGTTCCTTTTTATTTCTCTATTTTGTCGGAATACTATTTCCATTATTTTCATCATATATATATATATATATATATATATATATATATTATTTTGTGTACAGAACGTTGTTAGATGAGGCAAGTCATTAGGACCGGCGGTTTCAAGCCCGATAATAGGACCGTTTAAGATATCCATATCAAGCTCTCTTCAACCAATACTCAGAGATGAGTATTAACTTAAGATATGGATAACAATGACTTGTCTCATCTAACAACTTTCTGTATACAAAACACAAAATATAAATAGATTCTTATTTTCAGATTTTCCTTTTAATTGAGCACTCTGCTGGATTTTTTTTCCAAAAAAATTCTAAATCATTTATATATATATATATATATATATATATATATATATATATATATATAATACAAACATACCATATATATATATACATATATATAATCCTTTTGTAATTTTAATGTTTTTTTTAATTAATTTTATTTCAGTCCTTGTCTATACGATTTTTTTTGCGTACGTATGTTAAATATAGCAGAAGACCATACATAAAGAATAACAGTATAATTACATTCCAAGATTCACGTATTTATATTTGAATCTTGGAATGTAAGTATACCTTTATATATCTATCTATCTCCTTCTCTCTCCCCCTCTCTCTCTCTCTCTTTATATATATATATATATATATATATTACTTTTATCTTATAAACATAACCATTTAAAAGTCGCTACACATTCATGTACCTATTTCCTTCAGCCACTTACTAGTTATTAGATATCTCATCAGATGATGTTTCTTTTTTATCAGCGAAATTTAAAAAAAATAAAGCAAACTGAACCTTTTTAAGTCACGGTATTTCGAAGCTAAATAATTCTCATCCAAAGAGAAGACAGAAGAGCATTATACAATATATAAAAAACTGGTTAGAAAATTTTGATTGGTAATGAAAGGAATATATATTTTAGGTATATTTGATAAGAAACGAAAAAAAGAACCAAAACGCTTATAGTATAAGTAGATGAAAGAGAGTTAAGTGTTCGTAGACAGGGGAGGAAAACAAATATACAAAGATATTACAAAATTTAATGTAACAAATTTTAAAGAAATAGAAAACAATTATAAAAATATATAAGAAATATGAAATCATTAAAAATTTAGAAAATATAGAAAGATATTAAAAATATAATATAAAGATACTTAAAGAAACATAAAACAATTTAACTATTAAAAATGTAGAAAAAAATCTTAAATAGAAATACGCGGACGGAAAATAAGGGTCATTAAAAATAAGACTGGTATTTAAAGAAGAATAGCCATTAACATACATTGGAAAAGAGAGAGGGAAAAACAAAAATTAAATAACAGTTATAAGCCGCAGAAAAGGTTATAAAATGCACTACTACATATATAAAGATACACTTTTACAATAATACAAAGTAAAAATAAAATAAAAGAAATTTTGAAAAGTTAAAGCAATAATAATAATAATAATAATAATAATAATAATAATAATAATAATAATAATAATAATATTGATAATAATAATAATAATGATGATGATGATAATAATAATAATAATAATAACAATAATAATAATAATAATAATAATAATAATAATAATAATAACAATAATAATAATAATAATAATAATTAAATATTAACAAATATTAAAATAAAAGAAAATAAATAAACATGCACCGGGAACAAAAAAAAGAAGAAAAAGGAGACGGAAATACATCAACAAAAGGAACATGTTATAATGATACTACGTAATGAATATAGAAATTTTTAAAATCGAAAAAATCGGAAAATTTAAGCAGGGATAATTTAAGTATTATTCGAATTGTATTAAAAAAAAAACTATAAAAATATAAAACAATTTAAAAAAAATAAAGACACAACACAAGAAATTAAATACTATTTTAAAAGGTCAGTGGACGAATAAAAACACCAAATCCAATCACTCCACCATAGTAAGGGACAACAAAATGTTAAAGATATTAAAAGATCCAAAAGAAACAATTCCGCGAGTTTCAGTTAAGGAAAACAAAATGGCTACCGTTCAAAATTTCAAAACTTCAACACGAATGAAAGACGGAAAATCAGGAAAAAAAAATCCAGGTAGCTGCAAGATAGTCCTACACTTAAAATGGGACATAAGAGCTTATGTATAAAATTCTGTTGATGAGACAGCGGAAGTGCTTCCGGGTATCTACATACTTATCTGATATCTCTGAATCTCTTTAAAAAAAATTGAATACATCCTTTTATAATTAAGTTAATATGTGATATATAACATTCTCCAGTTAAGTCAAAGGAATTGATCCCGAATCTTTAATTCGTTCCTCTCTATATGCTGAATATACACTTAATAGGGTACTGTTATTTGTTTACTTATTATGGGTTTAGAAATTTGTTAACAAGTGGCAAAATATAATATGTCAAATATGTACATAACGCCATTTTGAATTACTCATGCAAACAGAAAATTCTTGAAACGTCCAGTAATTATTTAACTTAAATTTAAAGATACTAATTCAGAAAGTGTTGAATATGTAAGCACTTTCTGTGCTAAGCACGCGCGGAAGCGCACAAGTGTATGATTCGTGCCTTACTGCGGTGAAAAAGGGAGCGCGGAACCTTTTGATTACACATCAAGTCTAACAATAAATTACGCCAATCTTAACCCAAAATGAGAAGTTTGTTTCGCTCAACGACTATAAAAAAACAAGCCGATGAGTTATTGAGGATTGAAATGCACTGCTTTGATAACGTGTCTCGCGTTATTGCATTGAGTATCGTGGCGTGTCGATTCGGCGAGATTGTTTGGTGCTGCTTGGAAATGTGTGCGATTAAACGGTATTTGTTCGTTATGTGGCATGTCGATTCGGCGGTGGTGTTCGAAATTGCGTGGACGGATTTGTTAAGGACTGTGCCGTCACTTGTGAATATATATATATATATATATATATATATATATATATATATATATATATATACATATATATATATATAATCAATGTATACATAAAATTGATATATTTATAATTAAAATATACATATATAAATAATATATATAGATAATTAATATATATATAATTAATATATATAATTAATATAAATATTTATATAATTAATATATATATAATATATATCTATAATATATATATAATTTAAATATATAATTATATATATATACTTATTATGTATATAATTAATATATATATATAATTAATATATATATAATTTATATATATAATTAATATATACATATAATTGATATATTTATAATTAAAATATACATATATAAATAATATATATTGATAATTAATATATATAATTAATATATATATATATAATTAATATATATAATTAATATATATTTATATACTTTATATATATTTATATACTTTATATATATATATATATATATATATATATATATATATATATGCCGTTTTCAACTATCATCTTCAACTATTTTAGAGGGCAATTACGAGAAATGTCCAGGTTTTCCTGCTAGTATGTTACGTATAAAAACGTTTAATCTAATAAGAATTTTAAATTTAATGTGTCTAAATGAATAATTGTGAAAGTTCGTCCTCTTTGTGGCATGAAGTCATAACACCCCATTTAATGCTGAATCACCTTTAATAGAGGTAAGATATTCTATATACCGATTATGCTTATGTGGTTTAAGTTAAAAGGTAAACTAATTTTCACATTGGTTTTGAAAATGGATATTTTATAATTTAACTAACTTGACAACCGGCTTTGCTCGCTCGTGTAATATGCTTAAATATGATATTCTAATTCAGACAGATTGTGTAGGTATCAGTAGAGAATTAAGCCTCTATTGTATATTATATATTGCGAGGAATAATTTGACCGGTGGACTCTAAAAATAAAATAAACTAAAATTAATAATAATGATAATGTAGTTCATAAAATTCCGTAGGTTTTTGTTTACAATATAACGTCCTCTGATATTTGGGCCTGCTGATGAATGCCCTAGAAATTCGCTTCAGATTGATGTTCTTTTTTTTTTAAATATGCAAACAAATAAATAATTTGCCGCGATTTTAAACGGTCCTTCTTTTTGGGGGATTGAACTCATTAATTAGAACAAAAAACGGTGATGTATACGCGGGGTTGAACACGGGATTATTCAATCTGGAGTCGCATGCTCTATTATAGAGCTGTGGTTACAGATGTCAACATTTTTTTTTAAGAAGAAAGTATTTGTTAAGATTTTATTCTCTACCCTGGCGGTGAAACCTAGACTATTCTATTTTTAAAATTTATTTTTTATCTATTAGAAAGAAAGACTATTTTTAGGATCGAATATTTTCGATTTTCGATATTTATCGGACGAATGTCTGTATACAACGTATCTAAGGACACTCCCAGACATATAATTAAAACTTTGTAGAGGATAGGCTCACCTGTTTCGAAACATATCAGGAACGGACATACACAAACCATGTGGCTTCGGGATATTCGTTTCTTTCTTTTTTCATTCGGTTATTGTTTTGAACTTTTTTTATAAAAAATTAGAACTGCTCCACAACATTTTTTGATGCAGAGAGGTCGAAAGGTTGAGACTGACAAGTTTCAAACTAATTGACTTCTAATAAGAACGCGTGCACCTTTATCCTAGCAGGAGTCACGAGGCAGATCAATCTGTTTTAAGTGCAAACAAGTTAACGTGGTGTTACCAATATCGCACATACACCTTGAAATAAATTGTGACGCACGTTTTCTAATGTCTAGAGTTGGAGAGTTTGTCAATTTCAGGTAGTTAGTATGTGCGATTACGAGAAGATGAAAGAGTTATCGTAATGGCGAAGAGAGATTGTGATTAGTGACAGATAAACCGATGGAAAAATTCTCACTCTCCTTCTAAGGATAGGTAGAGAGAAAAAGACGTGACTTTGACTGTATAACGGACTGAACATCCAATTGTCCAGAGAAATGGTACTATGTATGTTCCAGGTGATATGTGGTGACCACTGTGTAAAAAAAAATAAATAAATAAAAAGGTGCGCCGAGGTCGGAACATAAACCACCCGATAGCACGTCAAAGGGTACGAAAAAAGATATAAAATGTACGTTTTGCTTTGTTTTTTTATGAAGCCCACAAAAGAGTGTGATATGTGAACATTGATACGCAAAATAAAGTAACTCCCCTTCCTCGATGTAGCAAATAAAAGTTGCCATGTTTGGCTCTATTCAGATATTGTTCGGAAATTATCTTTTTCATTTTGATAACATGGTTTTGAAAAAAAAATGTATTTACTCAGTCAGCATTTTGTGATTTAAAGCGTTCTGTCTATGCTCGTGTTTCGTGTTGAGTTTGAGTCTAGAGATATTAAACATGCAGGATATATTAAAAAACTAAAACCTACAGTTAAAAGAAAAAAAAATTAATTGTACATAAACGAAAAAAATATTTACAAATGGTCTAAGGGAGGTAAGCAAGTTCTTATTTCAGTCTAGTTGGCGTTTAGGAGCCAGACCAAGTTATTGAGAACTGTAAACAATATTTCTTTGGTCTGAAGAAAGGTCAGAAAATCTTTATAATTACCAAATGCCCAGTTTTTTTCTTTGAGAGTGCTTGTAATTTGTTCTTTTATAAGATTCTTTTTGACCGGAATTTTATGCAAGGAAATATTACTCGGAATAAATCTAGTCAGCGTCTGACAACCTTTTATCGACTAACAGAAGCGCTGACCTCATCAGCGTTTTTTTTTTTGTTTTTTTTTTGTTTGCGTGAATGGAAAGTTCCAGAAACACTCCCAATAAAATATCACAACTTAGAACATTTTAGAAGCTCCGAAAAAAATTATATTCTATATTTAGAAATCTCCAGAAACTCTTAAAAACATTTTTATATTCTAATTTTTATGTAAAGGTTTTAATATAATTCAAACACTACTGTGTTTGAATATATAATTAAGTGGTAGTTTTAGTCATTTCAAATAGCTTTAAAGCTTCACCGCTCACACATTTTCCGACCAAATTTCAAATAGTTATTACAGTTTATAGATCAAATTCTCAGCTATATTGTGAAAAAACAATTTCGAATTTTCGTTCAATAAAAGAAACGATGAAGTTTCTGGTGTTCAAAATCGTAAAAATAAGTAAGAAGGTGAGCGACGTTTTTTATGACTGGTTTCCATAGCAATCATATCGCTTCACCGACTACCGTTGCTATTAATTCACCGTTGTCACAAAAAGAGAAGTACCAAGTGAAACAGAGAGAATGAAAGCATGAAAGGAAGATAATTGATGGGATTTTATTGAAAGAAGACGAGTGTTGTACATTGTCATTACATATAAGTTTATGGGGGGGGAAATAAAATACGACTGAAATTAAACATAGAACAATGGAATTTATTGGAAGCCTGGAAAAATCATGGATTACAATAGATAAATGCGAGCCTGAAAAGTAATATGGTTAAGCTTAAACATGGAAAAGTAAAAGACTGTTCAAACTGGAAAAATAGGACAAGATATTCTAGTAAAAATATAATAAATTTATAACTTAAAATATTGAAGCATTAAAAATATTTTTTTAATTAAATTTATAACATTATATAATCAATTCTTAATGCTGCAAAAATAATTGTCGGGTTTGTCGGGGGTATTTACGTCGAGGGTGTACAAGTGCTTGCAGTTCGTCGGGGCGTTCACCGTTAAAGTACTTGTAGAACAGGCAGAGGAATGCTACATTTAATCGATCGGACAGAAGCTGCAACTTAGATAACAATTCAGGACCTATCAGGTTGGCGACTCTCTTTTGAACCTTGTCTAGGAGTTAGAGACTAGTAGCAAATGCACCAGCCTAAATATGACAACAATACTCCATACATGGGCGAATTGTGGCCTTATAGCGGTACAGGATACTTTTGGGGGGTTAGTAGCTTTCTAGCACGACAGAGAGAACCTACCTTTTTAGCAACGGTCCTGGCAATGCTCTCAATGTAATTGTTCCAACTCATGTTTCCTCTGAACGTTAGGCTGACGAGTTTAATGGTATACTTTCAGATAAGGAGTCTTTGGTCATTGCCTTTAGTGGTAGAGAATGTTTCTTTAAGTTATTGAAGGAAACAAGTTTAGTCATTGCAGAATTGAATGTGACCATCCATTTTTGTCCCCATTCCACTACAGATTGTAGGTCATCCTCTAGTTTTTCTGCTATTTCCTTAGATATGTGTTCATTTGTTTTTTCTGTCGTGTCTATTACAGACCGTGGTGTCATCAGCATATATACCCATCTCCCTGACAATTTTGTCAGTGCGGTCATTTATTAATATTAGGAATAATAGAGGCCCAAGGATAGACCATTTAGGTACTTCAGCATTTATATAATATTGTTTAGATGTAAGATCATCGAGGACAACCTGGATATCTTAAAAGGATATTTCTTTTCCAGTTTTTTACAATAAGTCCTTTACTTTTCTATGTTTAAGTTTAACTATATTACTTTTCATGTTTATATTTTTCTATAGTAATAATATAATAATTGTACGTTTTTAATATTATTATAAAAAAATTGTAATATTTTTAATACTTTTATGAAAAAAATGTCCTCTTATAACAGTTCGCGTGCGCATATTGTTCCTTTCCACTCCCCTCATCTGAAATAATTGTAGCGCCTTAATGTTTGGGTCAATATTTGTTACTTGAATTAGAAGTGTCGGAATTTAACTTTAATCATCTCTGTATTTTATGTCTTTTTAATTAAGTTATTTTATTTTGCTGGTTAATATATATTAACGAGTATATGTATTTATATAGGTATTTGACAACAAACACATACACAGGAACCCATCTTTATTTTAATATGTATGCTTATATATACTTTGTATGGTGTGTATGTAGGTGTTATGTATTGGTAGGTTCAATGTTGGTTTGGATCTAGCCACACAGTTGTTTTATCATTTAAGGAAGACTGTTTAGTTTTATAAAATGGTGTAATATTATATTAATTTGTGATGCATGTATAGTATAATACATGTTGACCAAATCTATTCTGGATTCTTCTGATAGTGCTTTTATAACATTTATTACATGTAGTAGATTTTAATATTAAGACCTGTTGCCACATCTGGGCAGGAGGTACTAGAAGCAGCTTATCCTTTCCTGACAAAATTCAAAATAGACTTCGCAGCTTAGTGGGGGATGCCCTTTTCTTTTCTTTGACCCCTTTCCCATAGAAGAGACGTAGCGAGCCTGTCCCTGCTTTATCGTTATTTTCATGGCAGGTTCTCATCTGAACTTCGATCTCTCGTCCCCCTCGCCAGACTTTCACGAAAAACACTCCTCTTGCCAGAACCACTATCAACAATTACCAACACTCTTTATCCGTGCCTACACCTCAACGTAGATTCCATGAACAGGGCTCCTTTCTTAGAACTGCTCGCCGTGGAACTCTATTCCGTTTGCCTGCTTTCCAGTTGACTACAATCTGATTGTCTTCAAGTCCAACGTGAAAAGTTCTTATTGAACCGTCTCTCTAAGTAATCCAAGTTACAAAAATTCTCACTAATGTTTACTACACTAAAATCACAATGACTAACGTATACCTATTAACACTTATCCTCGAGTGCCCTCTGAGCCTTGATAAGTGGTAACCACATGTAAAAAAAAGGAACAGATTTTTGAAGGCGCGGTTTAAGTTGAAATAAGTTTGTAGTTGTTCGTTGGGTCTTTTTGCGAGGCGTCGAGTTATGTGTGCTGTGTCGACTGTGTGCTTGCGGGTTATAGCGTTGAATATTTTGGTTGCGAGTCTTTGCGACGATGAGTCTGTAGTGAGTTGTGTCACCTTCTATTTCTAGGTAAAATCTCTCGTTGGTTTTCGCTAGCAGAATTGAAATATCACCCCACTACAACCCCCCCCCCGGAACGATTGTGTGTATCACAAATGTTTTAAAAAATACTCAAGTATATAGCAGAAAGATATTAAAAATGTAAGTTTAGTAATCTTTTGAAAGTTTTTTTTTATGCCAGTGAAATCTGTAGGGGTTTCTTACCTAAGTGTTCGTTCTGCATGAGTGTACAGAATTTGCTTTCCTCTGGCACAGTCTTCCGCTTCAATACCCCTGCTTTTAATTTCTCATAGGTAATGCATGTATGCATGTTTCTAATTAAGTCCTGGGCTGTTTTTGGAAGAAGCGCAGACAAGCAACAGTACAATTCAGACCGTAGTGGAATAGGGGCCCGCAAATGGATGGTAATATTTTATGCAACTAAAAATAAGCTGCTTTCTTTTATCTCCTCTTCGAGATTTCAATCCCGCTGGCGAAAACAAGACGTAAATCCAACCGTCGATATCCATGACAAATTACACCCACCTAAGAATTCAACCTTCAAATGCTTCAGCTTAATATTTACGGTAAATATGAACTTGATCAAATTCATTGAGGACAGTGTGAAGGATATTGCAAAGAAGACGGGTTTCTTCTATTAAGTTAGAAGAGTACACACACGTGATAGTATCATGTACCACTAGAAGGCCATCACTCGTCCATGCTTGGAGTATTGTTGCCAAATCTGGGCTGGTGATTCTACAACTAGTCTCTCATTCTTTGATATGGTACAAAAATAGTTTTCAATCTATTAGATCCCACTTTGTTAACCTCTGTTCTATCGCCGCAATGTTGCATCTCTCTGTCTGTTATACAAATATTTAACGGAATGTGCTCTGACGTATTCATTACACTTAAACTCTCTCGACGTATATATCCCCGACAAACCCGCTTAGCAACAAAATCTCACCCTTTCATAGTTGAGGTCCCTCAATGCCAGAAGTTTTCTACTCGAATAGTTTGTTCCCTCGAACAGCTAGACTTTGGAATTCCCTTCCTGCTACCTGCATCCTCGACTGTACATTTATGCAGAAGTTCAAATGTAACGTGCAGCAACATCTTGTTAATGATTCCCGACATGTTCCCAAATAGTAGTCCCTTACGTTTAAATGGTGTTATACCTTGGGGGTGAACGCGAGTAAAAAAAACAAAAACAAAACAAAAAACGCGAACTTTCCTTAAGGGAGAACCATTATCTATTTCGAGGAATGCGTCTATATGATCGAACAACAATTTCGCATTGCCCGAATATGGAGGCAGTGATACGAAACTTGTTGCTGCGTTTCAAACAAAATTAGAATTCATACAACAAATAAACAAATACTTTTACTAAATAGAAAGAATATGAAATTCTATGCACTAACTGTTTATTGAAATTTGCAAAAAAATTGCCCGCGTAAATATGTATTGTGTTTGTTTAAATAGAACAAGAAATAAAGAAACATTTTAATGTGAGCTTGACCGTTCTTATCAGAATACTAGCTTGGGGGCTTGGCGCGGCCCGTATGGTTGGAGTTGTGTGTTGAACCAGAAAAATGTGGTAGTAGGATGACAGGCTACAAACCCGTGAATATGGAGAGAGGTGTTTAAAAAATGGTAGTGGCGTGGAAAGAGAATCAAAACAACAGTCGGCAGACAGGGTGAAGAAAGGTGTTAAAAAAGTTGTAGTAGGCAAGCAGGTTCGAACCTGTGACGCGAAAGCGGAAAAGAAAGTGGAAAAAAATTTGACATCTTACCCGATGTTTACACGACTGGACGTCAAAATCTTTGAAATTAACCGATTTCAATCAAACGGTGACGAAGACTTGCTAAAATATCGGCGAAAAACTCGACCCCTCCTTGTACAAAACGACTGAGTTTAGGATAAATGAATTCTTGTTTTTGGCAAATTTTTCGATATTTGTTCTCCGAGATGCCGTCCTTCAAAATTATACCAATCTTGTCAGGATCCGTCGCGTTTGTGGAAAGTTTATGCGAGACACACAAACAAACCTACGTACATACATACATACATACAAACAAACAAACATGCATTCATATATACATTGAAACATACAGGTAAGAGTAATATCATAGATAATGTAAATAAAGTTTAAAAAGCTGGAAACACAATTGTTCTATTCTTTTCAATTATATTTTAGTAAGCCAAAATTAGATTTAAACGTGTTTTGTAGTTTTAACACGGGTTTGTCGGCCTAACATGTTCATTCGTTTGGGTATTCGTTGTTACACGGATTTTCAGCTAATATGATTGCTTGTTTGGGTCACCATTATAATGAGTTTGTAGTTGTGCATTATGACTCATTGCAAGTTGAGTGTGTGTCGTGTCGACTGTGTACTTGCGGGTTGTTAGCGTCACGAGTATGTTTTCAAGTCTTCGCGATGTACGTGTTTGCAGTGAGCTGTGTCTTTATTTTTGTTGGTAGGAATTCTCGTTGTGTTCTCTCCAGCAGGATTGAATTCTGCAGCCAAAATATCACTCCGCTAAAAAGTCATTTTCAATGCGAATACTTATGCTGTTTCATTCATATTATTACGTAACAAAGATCAATTATTGGTGGAAGTTCTATGAATTAAGAACGCACTGAAAAACCTTCGATGAAAATGGTATAAAAATATCAACGAACGCAGAGAAATACGGACATACTCACGCACACAAACACATAAAAAATGAGAAATATGACACAGACAAACTCACACACGTATTGGCGCGTATTTCAGGTATGGATGGAATGGAGGATGAATAGTTTTTTTCGTATGTTGTAATCACTACCACGTGTTCAGAAAATGAGTGAAAAACGTTTCGTGGACTGAGACTTAAATGTAAACTTAAACATCTATATTTCTATTCCATTATTTTCATTTCTGTTTACCTATTAATCGGTCTCTTTTTGTCTGTCCGTCTGTCTGCGTCTATGCATGAGTGGGTTGTGTATTGTTTGAGATTGGATGTGGTGTAAATGCGTGTTATTTTAGTTGAGATTTGATATTAAGGGGTTAGGGTTACTATGGTGCGTAGTTTACCGTTATATCCCTGACTAATTCTAATTTTTTTTGTGCTGTTTATAGAGAAACATACTAAGTCTTTTCACTCTTCTTTGGTCTGCCTGTCACTTTAAATTTCTTTTAATGAATAGATGAATTTTGTTATGTATTTAAATTTAAATTTCTGAAACGTCTAATACTTGTGCAACATGCGTTTTACATAAAAGTTTGCTTTATTTTTCAGGGCAATTACCGAGAAAAGTGGGGTATTTAACAGAAACGCTAACGGACGACCGAAGTAAAACTTTTAATATACAATAAATATATGTTATCATCTATCTATATATCCAAAAAAGTGACCGTGTCTGTCTGTGTGCCTGCGTCTGTGTGTGGGTGTTAAAGGGTCAAAATTGGGGTTATTTTTTTTTTTAAATTTGACCTCTGCTGTTTCTGCCAACTATTTTCTATGGCAGTTAAGGAAGCCTATTATATAGAAAGGCATTACCTTATATATTCACTCTTTTTAATCTATACTTATGCACATAAAGTTATGAATAGTACGTAGGGCCCGAGCAAAGCCGGGCGGAACTGCTAGTAGTTAATAAAAGTTTTTTACCTTCGTATGTTTTGTGTTTCAAAGTAGTTTAACTACTCTTTTTTAAAAAAAAATTCAAATATTCGCCATCTATGAGCTGATTTGCGAACAAGATTGTAGTCTAGAGTCTTCTTCGTGGGAATTAAACTTGCTCTATATCGGTCCGTACACACAAAAAAAAAACAATATTTGAAAAAAAAAACGAGTATTCAAAACTATTTGAAACAAACATATCAGTCAGGTATGAACAAATAAATTTTCTTAGTTATTGCAGCATTTATTTATAGCATATTTGAATGTTATCCCCTTTTAACGCTTGTTGGTTTTTTTTGCTAAATCTCTAGAATATGTCTTTAATACAGCGAAATTATTTAAAAAACCAGAGATTTGATCGATATACTTTAAGATTAATAAAACCCCAATAAAAACCGAAATAAATAATTTTGTTTATTTCATTAGTAAAAAAATCCAGATAATCCGGTCAATTGTGTTTCCTTTAAAATGTACCTGAAAAAGATCGGCAGTTAAATCGACCGAAACGTTGCAAGATTACGATCCAATATGATAAGAATAACATTTTAATTATCAGTTTTGAAACATTGAAAAGCATTGTTTTTGGAAGTTGTAATTTGTTTCCATTGGGCAGAACGTTCAAAAAGAAATACCTGTTATTTAACAAAGTAACAGATAGAGAGACCTTGGCCGAACCATGTTGAATAATTTTGATTGTTAAAAGTTAATTAGTAATTATTGATCTATCTGCTTATCTATTGATCTATCTATCTATGTTGCATTATTTTTAGAAGTACCAAATATGGCACAAAATAGTCGTATATGTTGTGTAATTCTTATTCGAACAGGACTGATGTTATTTATTGTTCATATTTGTAAGAGTCTTAGAGTGATAGAGACAGTCTTAGATTGTCTTAAGATGTTCATGTTGTAAGAGATGGGGACATTGGTGAGATATAGAGACAAAGTACATATAAAGAGAGAGACAGTTCTGTATGTATATAATAGACAGTGTACATGTTACTACAAGAGAACCTATTCAATGAGAGGAGATTTATGAATGTCTTGATAGATAGACCGAGAGATAGTTCGTTTGACATTTACGTTTTGACAGCTGTGCATATAATATAAACACGTTACCTTTCTCGTTGTAATGATGAACACAGAAGACGCAGACACACAAAGATAATGACGTCCTTTATTTCATGACCGGTCCATGATTTCGCTTGGGGAATTCAAAGCTTCTTTACATGGTTATTTCTAAAACCCTCTCACTTCAAAAAGGTGTCTTGATTCGAACGGAGAATCGGTCTGAACGTCTCTGCTTCTCTCCGACTCTTCTTCCAGACTCCCAGACTGCATCTAAATACTCTACCTATATTGAGAACTCGTCACGTCATCGCAGGATTAAACATGTGCTCATAAAGCACGTTAGATGACATGCGTCACGTTACCAAACTTGACATGCCCCCGAGTTCAGTAACCTATTTTCCAAATAACATTTTTACAAAATATGTTTACAATTTTAATTGACGATTAAATTCCTTAACAGAAACAAATTTCATTATTACATTCCTTTTCCATATACTGATATATAAGCTAAACAATTGCAATTCCTTATTTCAATAACATTCTGTATTTACTTTTATTTCAATAACATTCTGTATTTATTTTAACTTATAATTGGAATTTTCAATTCCAAATCTAGCTTCGAAAGTTCGAATCATTGACTATCCTATTCCACATTTACATTTAACTAATTCCCTATTTTTTTACTTACATGAAAAGGGGACAGCCCTTTTATCATGTAACATTCAATGATATTCTTAAAATAGTTTATATATGAAGTTATTTATTGTGTATAGAATAAAGTGTAGCAATGGGTTTAAGCTGAAGATGTTTATATAAATTACTTAGGTTAAATATAAACAAAATAACTTTGGGCAGACAGACGTGGAAATGTACTACGTAAGAGCTACGAGTGTTTTTTGAATGATGACGTACCGGAACTGAGGTCAGGAGGCCGGGAAGTTTAGTCAGTTGAAGAGAGTCGAGAGTTAGTTACAAGAGTGAACAGGCGGCCAGGAAGCGAGGCTGGATAGAATAAACATGTAGACAAGAAAAATAGACTCTTTGTGAAGACCATTTTAGACAACGGAAATAAATTTATATTTGAAAAATAGAAAGTGTGGTTTCACAAAAGAACGAAAAACATATGTCTCAATTGGATGTTGTTGGTTATTTCATGGTAAGTCACGAGCTCAGCAGGAAGATAGAAGAACTCTTGAAGAAAGAAAGATATGAAGCATAAATTATTCTTCTTATATATGAACTGTAATATATACCTATGTAATAACTCTGATACAACATAACTCAGTTCATGCGTCAATACCATACCCCTGGCTAAACAAAAAATACATACAGTTTATACGTTTATACGTTTATATTTTATCTCGTTATAAGAACAAAATAATACCTCACTATGTAATGTGACTGTTTTAGTATCTCAGATAATATATAACATACGTCGTGTTCCCACCTCTCTATATAACATATATAACTGTTTATAATCTAAAACCTCCCTCCCTATAAAACAGTAAGAATAACATCGAATAAAAAATAACATTTTAATATATTTGTTCTGAAAGCCGTTGGTTTAATAATTTTGCTATTCTAAACAACTAACATTATTATCACTTTTCTTTAATCTTATCATAAGTTAAAATAAATATTACTCAACCTAATAACGATTTGTTTGATTTATATAATAAAAAATGTATAATTGAATCGTCGGATATTTTGAGAGACAAAAAAATACGTCTTGATTCTTGATTAAATGTTTGGTTATTTTCCACTAGAGAGTAATTACGGAATCATTTCAAAGACAAAACTGGAATCGGTATATTTAAGATTAATTAAAACACAATCAGAAAATCCGAAACAAAGAGTCTCATTTAAGATGTGCAATGTTTTGTTACATTAAAGTACAAAACAAATTTATCAGCGTTGAACCAGGGAATATTGAATAGTCGACCTTGAACGTTTGCCAGAAAATGTTTTATTGTCTTTAGCAAGGTAATTTAGCTGGCGAGTATAAATACGGAGGCTTTCGTGTCGTTTTCAGCAAAGACCAACTTGCAGTTGCTCAAAGAAGTTTCACAGCGAATCCAGCCATGCCTAACTACACCCTCCATTACTTCAATGGTCGCGGCCGTGCCGAGTGCATGCGTATGATGTTCCATATGGCCGGCGTCAAATACATGGACAAGAGATACGAATTCTCTGACTGGGATCGTTGCAGGAATGGTAAGACACTTTCATCAAACTGTTTTAAAGTAACAGTTTTAATTTTGTTTATTCCGCTATATTGATGGAGGTATAATAAACAGACTATATATCCGTCCATTCCTCTATTGAGCACTCTTTAATGATTAGACTTCGATAGATTTACTTCTAGAAAACCAATCTATACAACACATTATATGTATATATATATATATATATATATATATATATATATATAAATATATATAAATGTAATTGCAGTCATCGACATACAGTCCTGTTTCGTTGTATCACAACTCATCATTGCCGCTATACTAGCACCTCTTCCAAGCCGAGGACTGAGCGTAGAACCATCGCGTTGACAGCCAGAAGTTCTACCGATCAACCCACGTCAGCGCCGCCCGTAAATTGTCTCGCCAACTGTAAATTTAAACAAAAATTTGTCCACCACTTTTACAGTGCTCTAGCCGCTTGTTTATAAAAACAGTGAGCGTCGCATTTTTCAGCCAATTAAGTAGCGGGTGAAATTATTTATGACAGTGCCCTACCCAAAGAGGGGGGGCCTTAAAATATTAATAATATAAATGCATATATATACATCTATACAACCATTATACACACACGCATATATATATATATATATATATATATATATATATATATATAAAATGATAAGAACAATAGTCTAAAGAGCTGAGTGTATTTTAATGTAACAGTGAAATTACTATTTTAATTAAAATACAGGAAATAGAAAGTGCTCGTTGTAATTTAGATATATAATAAGCTCGATAGTTAAATGTCCTAGAGCTAATTCAATATTAAGTAATGTGATTTATAATTAAAAATTTTAAAAATGAAATTTTAATTAAATTAAAAATCCGTTTCATAAGAAGGAACAACACAAAATCAATTATCTGTACGATCGTACAGATAATTGATTTTGTGTTGTTCCTTCTTATGAAACGGATTTTTAATTTAATTAAAATTTGATTTTTAAAATTTTAAATTATAAATCACATTACTTAATATATATATATATATATATATATATATATATATATATATATATCTGTGGTGGCTCTAGCTTATTATTTCTTCTCGTGCCCCCCCTGCCTTCTGTCATCTTCAGTTCCCAACCCATGATCCATGGAATCAAAGTAAGTAATCATAGTTGCTATTGCGTGACTCTCCATTGTATAGCACAATTGACTAAAGTACCTTGCCAATATCAGTCCATGATTGTCCTGATTTAGACGTGAAAAGCAAGCCAGGCAAGCAATAGAGTTTTTTCTTCAGATTTACTCGAACATAACCAGTCAATATCATTAAATCATTTGGATTGGAACGAACGAGTTCTAACCTTATTCACCAATAAAGGAGTTGGGCGCCCATCTTTGATAATTTCTCGCTTCTCGGCTACATTTCTCTGGCCCACCGATCTATTTTTTAATCCATTTTGAATAACATTAATCGCGTTATTGGTCGTGCCGGGCACAAGTGGCACTAGTCCCATCTCCGCCCCTGATATATATATATATATATATATATATAATATATATATATATATATATATATATATATATATATATATATATATATATATATATATATATATAAATGAGTCATTTTATGTGTGATTTCCATTCTTAGAGCCTTGTATTTGCAAATTTCACACGCAGATAATTTATATGTTTGGTACTGTTCTTAGATATGTTTTGTACATAAATTAACCCGATATTTGTCTAAAATCGAAAAAATCCGATTCGAAAAATAGTCTCTCTTTCTTATAGATAAATAAATAAATTACTTTTTTTAGGTTGCATCGGCAAGGGAGATAATAAAATCTCATCAAATAATTTATTCTCATAAAAAAAAGAATTATTGAGGTCGGGAAATATAGCTCAGTGGTAGATCATTCGAGTACAGATCGAATGATTTTCTGTTAAAGCCCAGCTGAATGTCGCCATTTTATTTTAATTTTCCATTAAAGTTCAATTTACGATAAAAGAAGAGTACAATCTAAAATCGACGCAAATCATTTCTTCCCTTGTCTAATTTAAAACTAAACATTAAGCAGAAGTGAATTATCAGGAAATACATCGTCAATCCCAAATATCAGCTGACGTGTTATTGTAAACAAGCACAGACATAATTTGATGAAGTACATTATTATTGTTATTATTATTATTATTATTATTATTATTATTATCATCATCATTATTATCATTATTATTATTATTATTATTATTATTATTATTATTATTATTATTATTATTGTGAATTAGTATACCGGTCAAATTTTTCCTCGTGATGTATAATAGTCACTCGAAGATTGATTCTATAATAATAGATACGCAATCAACATAAATTAAAATATCTTTTTTGAGCGTAATGTACGACCGTGTAACGCCAGGTTTCTAATATATATATATATATATATATATATATGCATATATATATATATATATATATATATATATATATATATATATATATATATATATAAGTAAATTATTGGTACAGCAAAATGGGAGGAGAAATTTCAGAGGAAACATAATTTAATTTAAATACCAAAGAAAACAAAAACAGGCGCAGGTGAAATTAAAATTTCCTTAAGGCCTTATCGTCTGACCCTCTAAGAGGAAACGTCAGAATGATAAATTAAAAACTAAGAAACGAATGAGGAAAGAAGGGAATTTGGTTTCAGTTGGAAGACCAGTGAGAGAAAAAAATCTCACTGTTCAGGTGGTTTTAAATCAATAAATATTTCCAACTGATGTTTTGCCAACGTAGTCAGCTCCACACTGACAAACAAATTTATAAACAACAGAATTCTCTTGAATGGTTGGACGAACATATTTACGAAAAGAAGGGAAAAAGGTTCGAGTTGTGTAAACCTTTTTCTCTTCTTTTCGTTAATATGTTTTGCCAACCATTCAAAAGAATTCTGTTGTTTATAAATTTGTTTGTCAGTGTGGAGCTGACTACGTTGGCAAAACATCCCAAAGATTGGAAATGAGAATATAACAACATCTCCCTCGGGATATTCGACTACACCAGGTTTCGAGAACATCCGGGCACTTCCAAGCTCATGAGTCCGACATTGGTAATCACCTGATGAGTATAAATAGGTGTTCTGATCAATATCCCCATGGGTGGTTTTCTGTTTTATACAGTGCAAGGTCGAACTATCATCTCAATATTATTTAGGCGTTAGTCATTAATAACTCTCGACCTAGCCTGTGTAGACAAAAGATTTTGAAACATCAGTTGGAGATATTTATTGATTTAAAACCACCTGAACAGTGAGATTTTTTTTCTCTCACTGGTCTTCCAACTGAAACCAAAATTCCCTTCTTTCCTTATTCGTTTCTTAGTTTTTAATTTATCATTCTGACGTTTCCTCTTAGAGGGTCAGACGATAAGGCCTTAAGGAAATTTTAATAATTTCACCTGCCGGTTTTTTTGTTTTCTTTGGTATTTAAATTAAATTATGTTTCCTCTGAAATATATATATATATAAATAAATATATATATATATATATATATATATATATATATATATATATATATATATATATATATATATAACTTGAAAAAATCCAAAAGTTAAATAATATCAATATCTTTAGTAAGCCACATAAAATTCTTTAAAATGGTCAAATAATGTAAAAAAAATGTTTGAATTGAACTTTTTTACCAGAAAATATTTCATTTATTTTGATTTATTATTTTCGTTTATCGTTACAAATTTTCTTTACTGCATCGTATAAATCTTTTAAAGTTCTGGCATACTGATTTGAAAAACGTATTTGTGTTAAATAATTAGTTTGTTCTTCAAATTAAAAACATATATATTTATTTCGATGATTAGTTCTCTCAGAAAATATTATATTCTTTTACTTCAGATTTCCCCTGCAATTACCTCCCCTGTCTTGAGATGGACGGCGGCATGAGGATGCCCGAGACCATGGCCATTTGCAGGTACTTGGCCCGCGAATACAGTAAGTACATTTTTTTTTCTATATTTCGAACACTGAAATTTTTATATTGCCATTTTAAAATGATAAACATGTTATATCATCGATGCCTCCGTTACGTCTCGAAAGACAAAAGATACCCCCTGTAGGGACAGTTGCGCATGTAATTTTGTGGCAATGGTTTCGCAATTTCCAACCACGCCTTCCCAGAATCGACACTGTTTGAGTCCAGAGGCAAGTAGAAGTCCAGGACGAATGGAAACAATGCTGAGATAGCACATAAATTACCTGGAAGTCCAAATTATTTCCCATTTTGTACTGATCAGGTTCAACGTTGTTTAACTCTGGTGATCCCGCGGGAACCGGTGTGTCAACGAGATTATGCCGTGTTATATAATACTTAATAAATATTAAGCATTAGACATGTTGATCTATTATTCTTTGCATAATAACTAACTTATACCAAAATTGACAGTTTTCTCATCATGTATTACAAATATTCCACAACAAACGCAGTTAACAAATGACTGTTACAAAGATTTAACTGTAAATATATAGGATATTGTGAAACTAAGTGACTTTATGATAGTTATGTAAATTGAGATGAGTATTGAGTTATTTTTTTATAATTCAGTTTGCTTGGACTATAATTCTAATATTGGTTGTTTTTTGTCCGCGACTTTTTTTTGCCGATGTAATCTCTGATCATTTTCAGGTATATTTACACTGGGTTTTACTGATGAATAGTGAAACATGTTTTTTTTTTTTTTTTTTTTTGCTTTCCCAACGACCATAGCCTTTTGAAATTTAATTAATGATCAACTCTCATCTGAAAAATACACAGTCATCATATAATCATATAAAAACACAAAATGGACTCGGATTTGCTATGTCCGTTTTGAATTTCTAACGGTTATGTCCGTTGGGAAAGATAATAAATAAAAAGAAAATTAAAATTACTTTTCACTAATAAAATCCAGTGTGAATACAACTGAGGATGGTTGGAGGCTTCATTGGCCGAAACATTGTGAAAAAAGAACCAAGATGAGAATAATGATCAAATCCAAATAATGTTATGTCTTACGTCGAACACAAGAAAGTATTTTTAGTTATTTATCTGTGTGCATTATTAATATATATATATTGATCTGGTTATCTATCTATTTCTATATCTATATATCTCGATCTATCTAGCTATCTATCTAACTTGAGATATGAACAAGAGATAAATATGAAGAATGTTGAAAACCCGGTCAAAATATAATGAAACGATATCATAGACAAGTGTCACCGGAAGCACCTGATCAGCTGACGTAAGTACGTGTGTTACATGGTTCTTGTTAGCTGAGAAGATTAATTGGAGTTGGAATTTGGACGTTGAGCAGGACGGACGGTTTAGCAGATCGTTCCCCTGATCAGCTGACGGAACTACGTGTATGTTACCACGTGATCAGGTTAGCTGGATATCACATTGGACTTGGAATGTGGACGTTGAGCAGGTCGTTACGCCTTCACCTGGAAGGGAACTGATGTGTCTCAGAATGGAGTCATAGAATTAACCACTCAAGCAAAGATATTCACTTTGCATTTTTCTGTGATCTACACCTGAAAAGTGAATAAATACTATATAAGATGCAATCGATGTTCTTCGAAGTGAATGCATATTCATTCAAACAGGTTACAACCTTCCCTCTAGAATAAGATGGATTCCAGATTGACCAAGTTCAAAGACGCATGAAAATAAAATATGTCAAAAATACATGTATTGCACACACATACACACACGCACCCGCATATGAACATCTAGACGATCATAGCTTTTGAACATAAATAGACTGCAACAATGTAACTCAGGGTTCAGATAGTGAAGAACCACCATAGACATATGTATAATGTTGTTACAACAGTACACAACAATAATACAACAAAACAAAGTTTTAATTAGAATGATTACACGCCAAGATATCAGCATAGATTTTGCATTTATATAAGTAAATAAATACGTTTTTTTTTTTAGATTTTTACCCCAGGAGTTCAATGGACATGATGAGGTGTGACTATATCGCTGATTGCTTCTATGAAATCATGCACGATTACATGAGGTACTACCACTGGAAGAACGGACGCTTCAGGGTGAGTCGTTATATACAATGGAAACAAATGTTTATATTTTTACCTTCGAGCATTATTTCCTATCCCATTTTTCGCCAAATTTGTACTTTATTTATATGTATATATTTGTGATTAAAGTAAATATAGATAAGTTAAGCTTAGAAACCGTAGTGAACACATTATATATACATTGGGTATTGTGAATGTATTGCCATGCATTTTTTCTAAGCAAGGAATCCATATTTTTTGTACGAGAAGAGTCGATATTGGCAAAATAATAATTGATTGTTTCTGCAAAATGTAACGAATCTGTAAGAATGTGAATGCTACAATTTAAGAAAATGACAACTGTATATTTGTGTATAATTAATATATTAATATAATGATTGCATTTATTAAGTTTCTTGGTTGCTTATCAATGAAATTCTGTGTTGCTCTATTAATGAACAGAACGTGTTTACAGTATAAAAAAGCCAAAAAATAAAAAAAGAGAAAATCCATAGCAGACTTAGAATTGACTATGGCTGCCGGTACAAACACTCAATGTTGAATCTTCTATACATTTTCTCTGTTTTTTTTCTTGTTTTCCAACATTGTATTGACATGCATTTTTTCTAAGCAAAGAATTTTTATTTTCTGATGAGTATAGGCACGAGAAAAGTCGATATTTACATTTAATTTATTGGCTCTGTCTGCATTACAATACGTAAAACACATTATCAATAAAATTAATAAAATATAAAATAAAACAAATAATAACAAATTTAAAACAATTTTAGCAAACCATTTTTTAACTTTTTCAGTCGAAAAAGAATCGATTTACAAAATGTACATGTTTTTCAATAAGAATTTAACAAAACACAGTTTTGTTTCATCCTGAATAATTTTTACGTTAATTATAATGGAATAGATGCCAATTCGTCTGTGCATTTAAAAAAAAATTAAATATATATATATATATATATATATATATATATATTAAAAAGACTTAGTCTACTCTCAACATGGCTTTTTTAAATTATAGCCAATTTGAAACTGTAAACAGTCAGCCATTTTCTTTTAAAATTGTAGGAGAATAAATGATTTTAATGTTTTTTAACTTATAAAGAGCGACTACAAAGGGAGGTAATTCGTTTTTCATTAATTAGCGATGATGATTTTATTCATGACATTGAACGTACGGACAAGTAAATTAATATTTGGATTCACAAAACGTCAAATAATTATAGTATTCGTCATATGTCTTATATTTACAACAATGGAAATGAGAATGACGCCATTTTTTTCCAATTTCTAGTACAACATGAACGACTACGGTTTCGGTGGAGAAGGAAACTGCAGCAACTACGATGTGAGTTCAAATTTTCATTTTCATTTCATATTGTTAAGATGCCCATTAAATTCTGAATTTTATTGTGAATTTAAATTGTAATATTCTCAAATTATTTTTTTTAAACTGTTCAAATATATTTAATGAGTATTTTTTTTTTTAATTTTATTTACTGGAATTTTATTTGAGTATTTATTTAATACTTTTTCTATGAATTCGCATGACTAACACTCGTGTTTCCATGAAGTTCGGGCTAATAAATTTGTTCGTGATTATTTTATGAGAATTAAACTAAGGTTTTAACAGAAGTATAGTTATATACATGTTCATATAAGAGATAGTTTTTATTTTTATAGTGCAATAAGACATGTCAAAACACCCTATTTCGCTGATAAAATCAACAAGGATTTAAATCAACATTACTTGATCAAAATGGGAGTGACAAAACCGTCAGCAATCATAATCTCGAATAATAAATATACTAGCTTCATATTACACATATATTGAATAATACCACTTTTAAGTATAAAAAATCACGAATAAATAATTTTTCGTATATATGAAGCCGCTATTTACTTTTTTCCCCACAAACGTAAGTTTGACATCATGTCATATTTTTATATGAAAGATTATATTTAGTTTTCTCCCACTGCTAGAACTGTTACGTCGAGATTGGAAAGTGGAGTATAGTAGTCAGCGCCCCCGAGGAGCGAAACTCTGGTCTGCAAAATGTGCCTAACCAACACGGTCGGCATTCCTCGACAAGGACGGCTCAAGGAATCAGCAGCAAACTAACTCATTTCTCAAAGATAAAAAGTAAGGTTTGGGGTGGACCTCCTAGAACTGCACAGAACAATCAACAAGAAACAAGTTCTTTACAGGAATAGTCTTCGGGGATATATAGCTTATAAATATGTCCAATCTGCTTGTGAAAAGTAAAAATTATCCTTAGATCTAATACACGACATATACTACATTTTATTTATAGCGCGTGGGTTAAATAATCATTTGATATGATAGACCAAATAATTAAGAATTACTGATTATTAATAATGTGAACTAATGGACTTGTAATAAATAAGACAACCCGGTAGTATCTTTGCACGACTGTATTTTCATAAGTACAAAAATGGCATTGTACAGAATATCTGCACCCTATATTGTATATATGGATGCCAACAATGGTTTCACAAACAAGCAGTAAATTGTAATTCTATTAGTATATATTTCCGTCCTCTACAAAAGCAAAATGTGACACAAGTTGTTTTAATGTAAGAGAACACAATCTCCCCAAGAAAGAACCAATCTAGAATAAGGCAACAATAAAGTTGTTGTATATGTCCGTATATGTCCGTATTAGTATATATTTCCGTCCTCTACAAAAGTAAAATGTTTTTTGCATGGTAGTCACCACTTATAACGGGCCGGGAGCCACTCGGGGGAAAAAGGTGTTTTGCTGTATAGTAATCAATGGGATAGTATCGTAGTAATCGTTAGTATTGGAGATTTGATAACGTGTCTTACTTAAGGGGCGGTTCATCAGGAATTTGTTTATGTTGGACTTGAAGACATCCAAGTTGGGAAGCAGGCAAACGTAGGAGAGTTCCACAGGTGTGCACTTGCTAATGGAATCTACGTTTTGATTTTGGCACAGAAAAAGAATGGGGAAAGTTATTTACAGTAGTTGCAGCTAGACGGGTGTTTATCGTGAAAGATTGGCGAGGGGGGATCAGAGATTGAAGCTCAGACGAGCACTTGCCACGGAAATAACGATAAAATAAAGACATGGGAAAAGTTATTTACAGTAGTTTCAGCAAGACGGGTGTTTATCGTGAAAGATTGGCGAGGGGGGACCAGAGATTGAAGCTCAGACGAGCACTTGACATGAAAATAACGATAAAATAAAGACAGGCTCGCGGCGTATCTTCTGTGGGAGATTGTCTTAATATAGAAGTTTCCCCATACATTGACTAAGGACAAATTAATTTGAGTGCAGTATCAGAACAGTTACTAGACTCTGATCTCAGTCCGAAGTTGCAATTCTATTAATAGTGTCTAGGAGAGTTAAACTCTCCGTGAAACAGGGTATAAAAATAAAACAACATTACAATTTTTCTGACAAAATTGTAATCTTTAAGCCCAACGTGAACAAATTCTTGATGACCCCCCTTAAGTAATTTTATTTACCAAATTTCCACTACTAACGATTACTACAACATATTCACTTTGACCACTGTACAATTATTAACCCTTATCCTTGAGTGACTTCCGGGCCTTGATAAGTGGTGACCCTTTGTAGAAAAATAATAAAAAAATGTACTGTACGTCAGTATCTATGATTAAATGTTCTATCATTTTCATTCCGGAAATTTTTACTGGTAACTTTCATATATATATATTTTGAGACTGTGGTAACTTTAACGTACGTACGTATATGTGTCACGGTATTTAGATTATTAATTATTCAATCTGGAAATCATATTTATTAATGTGGGTAAGTGGGTAATAACATCATATTTATTAAAGTGGGAAAGTGGGTAATAACATACTATGAATATAAAATTAGTATATAGATATGCTACACCCGTCTAGCTGAATCCACTGTGAAAAATTTCCCCCACTCTATATCTGTGCCTAAATCAAAACGCGGATTTCATGAGCAAAGCTTCTTTCTTAGAACTGCACGCCTGTGGAACTCTGTTCCGTCTGCCTGCTTCCCTCCGGACTACAACTTGGATGTCTTCAAGTCTAATGTTAACAAATTCCTAATGAACCGCCCCCCCTAATTAAACACTTCATAAAATCTCCTCACTAACGTGATGTACTTACAATAACCCTTATCCCTGAGTGGCTTCCGGGCCTTGATAAGTGGTGATCACTGTGTAAAAAAAAAAAAAAAATGCTAATTTAATGTCCGTAGTATTTTATAACCTTCTATCCTCTTATTCAATAAATAGGATTTCCCACCAGCGAGGACGCAATGTAAAACAGAAATCTCTTCTTATATCTCTATATAAATAAAATGAACTCATTTTTCCCGTCTGATTTTGACATTAATAGGATTAAAAACCAAGATATTTCATGCAAATATAATATGCACAAACGGCAGAACAATATCTGAGGTGTGTTATAGGCTTATTATTTCTCAACTTCCTCGATAATCTTAGATTTATATACTTTTTCTGCTGAGAAGTCACGGCCAAGATCGGTTAAGATCAATGGAAGTGGTAAAATATTTTCTGTCTTATAAACTCCTCCTCCCCCTGCCACCACTTAACACCGTTCGGGGATCGTTCACAAGGAACAGTTGAGAAGAGAACATCGGTTTGGCTTCGTAGTTCTTTCATGTGAAGTTATTTAAAATCACTAACCAAAGCTGCAGTGCTCTGTGGCGTAGTGGTTAGCGTGCTGGACAATTCACATTATATTTTAACGTTCGCGCCGACCTACCGTAGTTGTTTTTTTGTTTTTTTCCTAAACAACTGGAATGGACTTTTCTTGGTGGCCGAACTGTTAACGTTGCAGATGTTTTGTTTTTTTTCACACTTTATTTTCCTACTTTTACTCATGACTCCGGGTTAGATCCTTCCTACTTACCTACCGTAACATTTTTTAAAACTCCCCCCCCGTCCCGGAAACAAACACTCGGGCGACGCCGGGTACCCCCGCTAGTATATAAATAAAATGAACTCATTTTTCCCCGTATTATTTTGACATTAATAGGATTAAAAATCAAGATATTTCATGCAAATATAATATGCACAAACGGCAGAACAATATCTGAGGTGTGTTATAGGCTTATTATTTCTCAAATTCCTCGATAATCTTAGATTTCTATACTTTTTCTGCTGAGAAGTCACGGCCAAAATTGGTTAAGATTAATGGAAGTGGTAAAATATTTTCTCTCTAATAAATTCCTCCTCCCCCTGCCACCACTTAACACCGTTCGGGGATCGTTCACAAGGAACAGTTGAGAAGAGAACATCGGTTTGGCTTCGTAGTTCTTTCATGTGAAGTTATTTAAAATCACTAACCAAAGCTGCAGTGCTCTGTGGCGTAGTGGTTAGCGTGCTGGACAATTCACATTATATTTTCACGTTCGCGCCGACCTACCGTAGTCGTTTTTTTTTTCCTAAACAACTGGAATGGACTTTTCTTGGTGGCCGAACTGTTAACGTTGCAGATGTTTTTTTTGTTTTTTGTTTTGTTCACACTTTATTTTCCTACTTTTACTCATGACTCTGGGTTTGATCCTTCCTACTTACCTACCATAACATTTTTTAAACCACCCCCGTCCCGGAAACAAACACTCGGGCAACGCCGGATACCCCCGCTAGTAACAAATAAACAAAAACGATGTAACTTATAGGTCGTGCGTGGAACTAAAATATACCTTCTTGGTTTTCTGGCTCCAATGTTAGTATCCGTTCTGTCTAAAGATGGTATAATTATATTGTAGAATTTCCGTACACGACGGGTTTCCGTACAATAGAAATAGAGGCTATTGAAGATACACCGTAATAACTAGATATATTCGGACACTATATTAAGAAGATTACTAAGATACATAGTTGTACAGTTTTAACAAAAGCGATAAAATTATATCCCGGGGTCTACATTCAGGCTGAATATCCAGAGAATGCCTAACAACAATATGTTACATATAAAAGATGCCGTTGTAGAATTTCCACAGGTACAGGTAGTTTTACATATTTCTATATGTAAGCATAAAACTAAAAATATAAAGTGCATCTGATTCTTAATAAAAGCTTTACCATATCTCTTTGTTTTTCATTTAGATAAAATGTTGTTATTTAACATGAGAGAGACTTTCTGCTAATTATATATATATGTATATATATATATATATATATATATATATATATATATATATATATATATATATATATATATGTTTGTAACTGTATAGCAATTATGAACATTTTTTTTATTATTTTTACCAGAACTACATGTACTGGAGATACATGAACACCTTCAACCGTGTCATGCCCTTCATGGAGAGGACCTTGTGTATGCGCAATGGTGGAAGCCAGTGGTTCATGGGTGATCAGGTAAGTGTTCATATCTTATACGACATCGATGATTGTTTTACAAATACACAGAAGGCAAAAAGAAAGTCCACACTTGTAATTTTTTCAAAATAATTGCAAATTTAACTAAATTTAATCTAACTGTTTAAACAAACTACACCTCATTTTATTGGTCTTTTATTCTTCTATAATGTTGCCTGTTCATATTTGACTTTTAATTGAAATATTCTAGTGTTCACGTCAATTTAAAAAATAACTTCAAATTGAATAGGCAAAACGAAAGTCCGAACAATGGAAAATTGTTATTTAAATGTAACTTTGGGACATTACTGCAACACAAATACAACAGGAATACAATGAACTAATAAATATTTAATAGTATAGCCTTTCTGCAATTTGACAGCCTGCAATTTTTGGGGAATTCCTTGAATTAAACTGCAGCAATACTCCTTCAAAAGGGCATCCCACTTTTCTTTAATTTTTGTCCAACTATCTTCCAAATTTGAAATTTTATCATTGCGTAGCAGTTGCTTGATGTAATGTCACATGTTTTCGATAGGATTGAGGTCTGGAGATTGTGCAGGCCAATCCAAACACGGAATATCATGCTCTTCCAGGAACCTCTTAACATTGCCAGCTGAGTGAATGGGCGCATTATCCCGCATGGAGATGGGATTATCATCCAAATTCCGACCAATGTAGGGTAGAAAATGTTCAGTCAACATAATATTATTGCAAGCGAACTATAGGCCCTGGACCATTGGTACTAATAATGCCTCACACCAACACTGGACCTCCACCATCTTGCAGCGTTGAAACTGAGCAGCTAGGATTAAATTCTTCGTCTTTCCTCCAACGGACGCACTGCCTACCATCACCGCGTAGCCTATTGAACTTGCTTTCGTCGCTAAAAATCAGTTTTGACAAATATGAAGGATCATGATCCTTATTGCATCTGACGAAATCCAGACGGCGCTTTCTGTTCTTTGCAGAAATTATTGGCTTGCGTCTTGCAACATATCCTCGCAAAGTAAATTCCTTTAATCTGTTATTGACAGTAGAAAGAGGGAGCTTTTTAACAAGCTTGCACTGTTTTTGGATTTGGGGAGCCGTTTCAAATCTGTTTTTTAGGCTGCGGACCTTGATAGCATTGTCTTCCCTGTTAAAAGTAACTCTAGTACTACCAGATTTAGGGGCATCAAGAACTCTGCCGGTGTTTTGGTGCTTCTGCACAGTCTTTGGAACCGTTTTCTCATTATATTTCAATCTGCGGCCGATTTCTCGATTGAATAAACCATAAAAGTGGAAATTTATGGGCTCCTGACGATCACTATGAGAAAGTCGTGGCATATGGACTAAATATTAGGTTGTATAACCTGAAACAAAAGCAATTACAATTACAGGCGCTTTGTTGCCTGATGGATGATATTTTAAACTGATTTAGGGACGATAATTTAAGCTTGTTTTAAGCGAATTTGTTGGTGCAGACTTTCTTTTTGTCTTCTCAACTTGAAGTTATTTTGTGAAATTGATAAAAACACTAGAATATTTCAAGCAGAAGTCAAATATGAACAGGTAAAATTATAGAGGAATAAAAGGCGAATCAAATGAGTTTGTTTAAACAGTTACATGAAATTTAACGTAAATTTGCTGTTTTTGAAAAGTAATCAACTGCTGCCTTTCTTTTTGCCGGCAGTGTATATTTATTAGTAATGGAACGATTAATTTTTTTTCAGATTCGTTACGATTACTGATTCAATACTAAATTCTAGATTCCGATGCACTTACCAATTCCGATTCTTTATAAATCTCTAGATATTTAAATATAAATTTGTCATTTTTCCTAGATTCTCGTAAATGTACATGTTAAGTATGCAGATGTTTCTCAAACGGAAAAACACACTTGTAAGATATGATCTATAGACGTTAGTTTTACTGGTGGTTTTAAATCAATACATTTATAATATTTTATTTTTACTGCCAGTTGCAGAAGATTTTTTTAATTACTGCATTCCATTGTTATTGGTGTCTCACCACGTTTCGGTAAAATAATCCTTTGATCTACTTTGGGTAGAATTGAAATCGCTATCAACAGACAATCCTAACCTGAAGCCGCAGAGACTCAACGACTCAATCTACTGCGCCATCGGCCCTGAAGGTTTCATAGTTGTGGTTTGTCGACGTTTAGGCCAACTTATCCCCTGGCTAGCTCCAGAAGGAAGAAACCGAGAAGGGATAGGAATGCTGAGTCTTGTAATCGTATCTCCAGTAATGACTGCCTTCCATAGTTGTTGTTGTTTCGCCAGGTTTTTGCCAATTAATCCTCTTGATTGTTTTATAAGGATTGAAACGGCTATGCTAAGACAATGCTAAGCTGGTACTGTAGAGACTCAAAGCCTCTAGCTACTTCGCTCCCTTCCCCCCCAAAAAAAATGCAATACACAAATTTAGAGATAAAGTTAAATTCAATTGCCTCTGAATTACACACTATAAAACTTTCCTGTTTGATCATTTTTTATTAGTATGCCTTATTACTTTCTCTTCAGATACTTACATTAAGTGGCTTCAGACCTTGTCTAGAGCAACTGTGATAAAACAAATTAAAAGCTAATGACCACGCATTTTATACATTTCCAACTTACGTTTTATATATATACGAGGGATTTAAAGTTAATCTTTTTTATATTTTTATCTTGTTTCAGATGATGTGGTGCGACATGATGTTCTACTGTTGCATGGAAAACATGTACAGGGAGAACCAGAACATGTTCAGCAGCTACCCCAAGATGATGAGTCTCTACAACCGATTCTCCAGCCATCCCAAGATCTGCAGCTACCTGAAGAGCCGTTGCAACACCTGCTGGTAAACATAGTATGAGATAACGAATGTTGGAGTTTGTCTTATTAAAATAAATGATGTTTTGTGTCAAAGCTGTTTTACTTAAGAAAATACTTTAACGCTCACCCCTCTTTCCTCTTTTCTGCAAAGATATGTGCAAATCAACAGGAATTGTTATTTATAAATAAAAATATTTTTCATTTATTGAGAATTGTTTTCATTTTTAATTTTTTTGATTGATGCTGGTTTGATGTTCTGCTGGTTTTCCCTGATCTATATTATTTCTTTATTCTGTTGCATATTGACACTCCATGGTCATTGTCGAGTGACCTGAGTAAAAAGATTATTATTATTATTCTGATCGTATGGTTACAAATTCTATTTATTTCGAATAGATAAATACAATTAAAGGATCACTGTGGTTAAATGATGTTTTAGGAATTTAACTTAACTAGATACTATGAACAATAACAAGAAGGAATTTTAGTTAAATGGCAACAAATATGTTTTCATAAATAGCAAAAACCATGATTTAAACAGAGGGCTGGCCTCTAGTGGTCTAACGTAAGGGTAACTTAAGATGAGGTTAATCTTAGACGAGAAATTGAAAAAGATACGCATTAGTTTATCCAGATTTGGAGACAGAGAGAGAGAGCAGATCGAGTCCGGAGTCTCGAAATGGACATTGTGGAAGCCGGTGAGGTCAATATCAAAATGTTAAGTCAAAACGTTGCAATCTTCGAAATGTTGACAGGGTGTGTAATAAATATTATATGAAATATAATGATGTCCTCTGTCGAAGAAACAGGTATGTGAATTCGTCCCGGTTTTTATTGTCATACGAGATGTTTATCGAACTCTTAAACCTATACAGCGTTTGTCTATTATATAGACTGTTGCTATTATATACACTTTTGTTCTTTACATTTGTCTCCATTAATAGAACATTGTCTACTTCCGTCGTTTAAAGTTTACGCGTGTACAAACATGTTAACCCCTCATAATGACCTGTTGATATATTCACACTAGTCCAACTCAAAGAAAACATTGTTCACTGTTAAAGTTATATACACCCTGGCTGTCGATTTATGTACACCAACATTTATTTATCGATGAATCGATACCCCGCTATCTCACTATCTGTATAATATTGTGTCTGTTCCTTTCTTGGTTAATTCGAATCTAAGTACATATCTAAGTCAAAACAATATGATATAAATGCGTGTATACCTCAGGGGTCAATCCTTGAGCCTTTATTATTCCTTATATTCATAAATGACCTCCCTGATAAAATTGTCTGTGAGATGGGCATATTTAGTGACGACACTACGCTCTATAACACGCACTGAGTGAAAACGAATGCACACATATCCAAATAATGGCGGAAAACCTAGAGGAAGACCTCTAGTGAAATGGGGACAAAATGGATGGTAATATTTAGGCTGTCAAGATTAAGCTCGTGTCCTTTAATATTTACAAGAAACTTTCTCACCTACTGATAACTAGTGCTAATAATACCCTACATTAAAGTACTTCGTTCAAACTCCTCGGCTTAACGTTCATAGGAAACATGAGTTGAAACAGATACATCGAGACCATTGCCACAGCTGCTTCGAGAAAATTGGGCTCCATCTATCGTGCTAGAAAGTTACTTACGCCTGAATGTACCCTGTATCTCTACAAGGCCACCATTCGCCCATGTATGGAATATTGTTGTCAACCTTTGAGCTACTAGTCTCTCACTTTTGAACAGGGCTAAAAATAGGTATCGAACTGTCAGCTAAGCTTCAACCTCTGTCCCATCAACGAAATGTTGCATTCTTTTGCCTGTTTTACAAGTATTTTAATCGTATATTATCTGAATACCTACAAGCCCTTGTGCCCCGAACGTAAATACCCCCGACAAACCCGAAAAGCAGCAGTCCCACCCCTACACAGTAGAGATCCCCAGATACCAGAACGCCGTCTACTCTGATAGTTTCTTCCCCAGAACTGCTAGACTTTAGAATTCCATTCTGCTTTCTTGCTTCCTCAACTGTACTGATATGCAGAAATTCAAGTGTAATGTCATAGACTTTTTGCTGCTAAACTTCCCAGATAGTAGTCTCTAGATCCAAATAGCACTGTGCCTTGTTTATGGTCAAATTCAATAAAAAAAAACCCTTATGTTTGGAAAAAGGTTAAATACAATATTGAAAGACAAAACTACTGTAAAACGGACAGCTTCTCGAAATCTGGATTTAAAAAACCCAATCTGGCGACCTTAGAAAAAATATGAAATTGAACCCTGTTTAATGTAGTCTCGTTTTCGAATTATTATAATGATATATTATCATTATTGTAATAGCGTGAGTAATTAGCTCGCAGCAATTTAGCATGCGGTGGTTCTTCACTGAAAAAAGAGTAAAAAAGATTTGCGTAAGATAAGGAAAAATTCAAAGGAAACATGGCAGAAAAAGAACATCCTCTTCCAAGACGTGTTCGAATGAGACATTAAATTAAAGATTATCACTAAGAAAAGTCGGGGATTGCATGATGTCACATTTTAAAGGTTTCAAGACCATTATACTCGGGGAGCTATGCTAACGAGAGATAACTAAATGATGTACAAAACTGATAACCTAAGTCGAATGTTATCGATGTATATGCCCGTCTGAGTCTCTCATTTTGTATCTAAAGCGAACAGTTAGGCTTGTTGCTGACAATTAAAAAAGTGGAAAGAATGAAAACATAAAAAGCGTATGATAAGAGTGAGGAAAACTCGTATAAAAGGCATTTCATTGAAAACAAGTGAAGCATGCACTGTCCGCCGTGGGTGCACAGTAATAGGCATAAAAATGACTAAGTTCAGCATCTCCCACCCTTATTTAGCGCTACAAGTTTCCAAGGGACGTAAAATCCTGGTGAAAATGAACAAACAGTGGAGTTTTAGGGCTTAACATATGTAAATTTGAGTTCTGCATCAGGCAAAAACAAAAGAAATGACTAAATTCATCAGTTGCTCTCCTCCGCAATTTAACCTTTAAAGTCCCCAAGTCCTTAACATATTTAAATTTGAGTTCAGCATCATAAAAAAAATGCTTATTAGACATACACAGAAAATTTTGGAGAAATATGGTAAAATAATCCCAAGAATGGAGTGTTTTTATTAACCCTAAAAGAGCCCCTGAGGCACAAACAAGACTTATCGCGAAGTATAGACAAACAAAATTACATAGAAATCAGTTAGTTACAACTTTTCAGAAAGTTTTATAATAAATCCAGTTTTTCTTTTTAATAAGCACAAAAGTGTCAATTTTAGCCATTTTAAACCGAAAAGCGCTCCTACGGGGGCAACAGGAGTTTTCCCGGAAAATCTGTTCTCTTATATTTTACTCATATCATGTTTAATGTTTGTGCAAAATTTAAAAAAAATTCAAGGCGTAGTTATTGAGAGAAATACGTACATACGAACGGACGAATGTACAAGGGTGAATTTACAGGTCTACCCTCTTTTTGTCAGGGGACCAGAAATATAACATATAGCAATTCATACATTCAAAATTCGTTTGAATGAATACCATTCGTCTGCATGTATTTAAATTTTTTTAAGAATTAAATCAGGGTTCACAAATGTTTAAATGTTAATAGCAATCAGTACATTCTACAAATCACCGCATGATTTCATGTCCAAATTAAAAGTGTTGTCAGATGAATGCCATTTCAAAAGTAAAGCCTCATATATTGTTATTAAAAAGTAGAAGAATTACAAAAACGGGAGTGGTACCATTAAAACGAACGCTTTTGCTGTGTTCCAGGATTTATTTTTCTACATAGTAACCGTCGGGCTCAATGCATTATTGCCAAGAACTCAATGGCGCATCTCTACTTCTGACACACGTCCATGGCAAGAGTGGCTTTACTTTGAGTCTCACACCGGAAATATCTTAAACAGGGAGATGAAATTTCCAAGGCATGGATGGATGTTTACAATCCCCTCTCATCCATTCTGTTGAAATACGAAATAGGATATTCGTATTATTTGGATTCATCGGACTACTTTTATTATCTTGAGTGTCATTTTTACAGCGCTTCGCTCAATTGTAAAAGTGATATTCTTCTGAAGGTTTAAAGGTTCAATTTTTAGTGTAGGCGACTGAAAAATAAAATTGCTAATTAGTTAGACCCTCTATCCAGCAATAGCTGACGGAACAAAGGCATGCTAGTCCCTAGAAGTAAAAAAAAGGGTTCCGTTCTAAATTCCATTCAAATTCCCGTGTTCACCAGATACACCTAATTTATCGTCGGGTCCGTACCCAATGGTATATTATTTACCTAGCTGTACCCGCCGGTCACTCGTTTCAGTGCCTGAGTCTTATTGACGCAAGTGTTAGAACTCAAATTTACATATGTTACGGCCTAAAACTGCATCGTTTGTTCATTTTTACTAGGATTTGACGTCCACTCGGGATTTGGGGGGGGTAAATGGGGGGGGGTAAATGCTGAACTTTTGGGACGATTTTATCATATCCGTCCAAAATGTTCTATGTATGTCTATTTAGCAGTTTCGCATAGTGCTGAACTCAAATTGAAATATGTTAAGGACTTGGGGACTTTAAAGGCTTAATGTCGGAGGGGGAAAATGATTAATTTAGTCATTTCTTTTTGGCATGATACAGAACTCAAATGTACATATGTTAAGGCCTAAAACTGCACTGTTTGTTCATTTTCACCAGGATTTTACACCCCTTGGGACCTTTTGGCGCTATATAGGGATGGTTAATGCTGAATTTAGTCATTTTTTATGCTTCGTTCACTGTGAACGCACGGGCGATCGTGCGTTCTTCACTTGCTTAATATGAATATATTTTATTATAAAATAAATAATTTAGTTTAAACACTTTTAGTTTTTGATAAACCAAAATGAACTACTTTTTTTTACATTTCTATACAGGTCTCATAACCATTGCTCGAGTGTGCTTATATAGCATCATGATAGAATTAATGACTTCATTTGGAATGCCATATGCTGGCCTTTTTCCTCTATTTACGGAGTCGAATGCTTTTGAGAAATCTACAAAGATCATGACGGCCTCAATGTTTTTTTGCTTTGACTCCTTCAATCAGTCTCCTAACGGTAAGCATTTAACTAGTAGTAGAGCGATTCTTTCTAAATCCATTTTGGTTCTTCCTGGGCATTTCTTCGATCTTTGGTTGGATACGGTTGAGAAACAAGGCATTGTAGATATGAGCAGACTTGAGCAATGGTTAGGTCCCCAGATGGGGACACTGAATTTTACGACATCCGCACTGGGGTTCTACAAGTAGATACTCTTGGCCCTTTTCTTTCCATTATCTGTCTTGACTTTGTACTTCGCAGCTCTGTTGATATACACAACATGCTAGGCTTCACCCTAAATTAATCTAGAAACAGACGTCATCAATCAGCACACATAACTGCTGCAGATTACGCAGACGATATTGCTTTGTTCGTAAACAACACTGCTGATGCGCAAACACTGATACGTAAGCTAGAAAAGTATGAAAATGACATTGGTCTCCACATAAATGCGAATGACACAAAGTTTATGACTTTCAATGTGAAAGGAGAGACCATAGATTTCGTTGGATCAACACTGAAAGAAGTCACTGAGTTTACGTATCTGGGCAGCAACATAGTTTCCACAGAGAGAGATATCGGAATTCACATCTCAAAAGCATGGGCCGCATTGGATGGGCTACATTCAGTATGAACTTCGGGACTGGCTGACAAACTGAAAAAGCAGTTCTTCAGGGCAGTGTTAGAGTCTGTCATTGTTTACGGTGCTACAAGCTGGACACACGAAAAGATTCGAAAGAAAACTAGACGGCACATACACCAGTATGCGAAGAACAATATTAAATATATCTTGGCAAAATCATCCCACGAAGCAGCAACTTTATGGAAACCTACCTGCCAAAGCTAATACCATCAGAGAAAGACGCCTACGATTTGCCGGTCGTTGTCTGAGGAGCAAGCGTGAATTGGTGAATGTATTACTATGGACTCCACGACACGGACGCGCAAGCAGAGGACGACCTAGATCCACGTACATCCTCCAAATTGCACACGACGCCAACTGTGAACCTGAAGATCTGAGGCAACTGATGGAAGACAGAAAACTCTGCAGAGGAAGAGTCACATTGGTCCGGGCAAGGAGCACGTCATGATGATGATGATGATGATGATGATGATGATGATGATGATAATGATGATGATGATGATAATGATGATGATGATGGTGATGGTGATGATGATGATGATGATGATGATGATGATGATGATGATGATGATGATGATACAGTTCTATTATTTAATATATTTAAAATGCTTTGATTTGTGATCGTACAAGAAGTTTAAAACAATAGTTAGTATATTATTTCAGGCAGACTGCATGTAAAGTAAAAAATAAAAACTCTTCATTATTTTATTGTTACCTGGTATATTTAAAAAAAAAGAAAATATGTTTATATGGTTTCGTATTTCGTTTCATACTTAATAACTGTTCCACATTTACCTAAACTATAACTATTTCTGCCCTCTTAAATTTGGGAATGCAAGTGTGATTATACTGTACTAGTGGTACCTGTGGAAATTCATATGTAATATCTTGATGTTGGCATTCTGTAGATGTTCAGTGTAAATGGAGACGCTCTGATATTGTTGTAGCTTTTTTGTAAAAACTGAAAAACTATTTAGTTAAGCTGGCGCAAACGCCCGGTAAAGCCCGGTCCTAAAGTACGCTTAAAGATGATATTTTAATTCTTGCAGATTTCGTATACATTGTTATATAGTTTATCTTCTATCGATTTGTATATGTTATAAAGTTGCGATTTTAAAAATAAAATATATATATATATATATCTATGACTTTTTCTTTTCTTACATTTTTATTATTTCAATTATCCTGAAGATGTCCTCTTAAATCAGGACGAAACGTTGATTTTTTAATAATTTCATTCGGTTTTTCTATTTTTCTTAAAACATAACGTCAACCACCGCTGGTATTTTTTCATTCCTTATGCATATATATATATCCATATGACTTGGGTGCAGTAGCTTGAAACCGAAATAAAAACTTCTGAAAAAAAAAAAAATATATATATATATATATATATATATATATATATGTGTGTGTGTGTGTGTGTGTGTGTGTGTGTGTATAAAAAGTAAAAATAAAAATACTAGTGGTGGTTGACGTCATGTTTTGAAAAAAATAGAAAAACCGAGTGAAATTATTAAAATAATCAACGTTTCGTCCTTATTTCAGAGGACATCTTCAGGATATTGAAGTAAAAATGCAAGAAAAGAAAAAAAGTCATAGATCATACGAAAAAGAGAACAGTTTTTGAATCCTACCCATGTCGGGAAGGACAAACATGTGTGCGTATGGGAAGGTTGGGTTGTTCAATGTCTATATATAAACTTTTAAAAATGCGTTAAATAAATATGTACATTTTTTTTGTAAACTTATTCATTTTTTTGAAATATTTAAGGAAAAACGGTTAGCCAGGATCTGTTTGGATATTTTGTTCTTTGATTATTATTTTCCCTATGCTAGGGGCTAAATGGTAGACGCCTTTTCTTTCCGTAATAGTATTAGTATTTAATATTAGTGCCGATTCTAAAAGTCTTCTTTTAGCTCTATCTAACACGTATTTAGTAATTTTCGCATGATCTAAATTAAACATTCTTTATAAAAAAGAAATAGATGATTTAAGTGCCATCAGCTATAGTCGAAACCGAAACCAAAACTTATGAAGTTCTTGCAGTGTAAGAGAACCAAATGCACTCTGTCCTAGTTAGGTGCTTTAGTACAACCTCTTTATTTGTTAGATTGAAGGTCAATGGTCTCCAAACTGTTAATAAACCCGCTAGGGTAATTAATGGCTTCCTTTGTCTTTGCACTCGTGTGGAGTTTTTCGTCATCGTGCACCTGTAAAAGTACTTGGTTATTTATTCTTTTAACAACCTGATTGCAAGCATTGTTCTCTACTTGTAACCATTCATCAGTGTTACGTTTGGTTAATGTTGGGTAAATATCGGTGTGGAAGTCTTCAACCGATGACACTACACAATTAATCATGGTTAGTACTTAAAGTTAGGGTTAGGGTAAACTTAACTTCACCTTTTCTTTTCAACGTTTTTTTTTTTCAATTTCTTTTTCACTTTATTCAAGAAATGTTTAATTCAATCCTGAGCTTCAATCTATCGCCCCCCCTCGAAAACACTCGTCTATCCAAAACCACTATCAATAATTTCGCATACTCTTTATCTGTGCCTAAACCTTGATGTAGATTCCATGAACAAAGCTTCTTAGAACTGCGCGCCTGTGGAACTCTCTTCCGAATGCTTGCCTCCCAGCTGACTACAATCTGATTGTCTTCAAGTCCAACGTAAACAAGTACTTGATGAACCGTTCCCCTAAGTAATCCAATTTACAAATTCCCACTACTTATGTTTACTACGCTGTAATCATAGTAGTTAATGTGTACCCATTAGCCCTTATCCTCGAGTTGCTTCCGGGCCTGGAATAGTGGTGATTCCTGTGTTAAAAAAGGTGAAAATGTTTATAATGCATATTCTTATAAGATAGTGTGTTCACGCTGAATTTATAATTTATAATGCCGGGAGGATAGACTCATGACAACATGACTAATACTACGGGACTACCTCAAAATATGGAGCAATGTCTGGAAGGTTGTTTTCAAAAAATCACAGATGGTAAACTCATGTCCAAAGAAGGTAATACCTGCGAGAAATGTTTCATTACTCGGAAAGTGGAACTGAGAAGTCAGTACACCGAATAGAAGCCACTCTGACCTGCCGAAAGTTACTGGTCAGCCCCGTTAGCATTCCCGGATGTAGGCGTCTGAGGCGAATAACAATAAACTAACACTCCTTCTCGTGTAAAAGAGCGCGTGTGAGCGAGTCCAAAAATATGAGCAGCAGATGTAACATAGCTGGCTTGCGAGAATATAAGCGGCAGTAGCCGGAAAAAACGCACATATGCAAATTAGGAAGCATGTACTAGCTGGCGCGACAGGGGAAAGGAAAAATACAACACATTGTGGAGAGAAAGAAAAAGG
Source organism: Euprymna scolopes (assembly GCF_053919585.1). Taxonomy (NCBI): domain Eukaryota; kingdom Metazoa; phylum Mollusca; class Cephalopoda; order Sepiida; family Sepiolidae; genus Euprymna; species Euprymna scolopes. Next base: position 1,797,079 of record NC_136521.1, on the reverse strand, counting down.
GCAGTTGAAAAAGATGGGCATGTAACGTTGAAGGCAAGAACTGCCTGTTTACGACGGGCATGTAGTGGATCAGAAAGGAAAACGCGAACCAGGGGCGATGGACATGTGGCCCTCGCAGTGGCAGCGAGAGACTCTGGAAGCTTGAATCGAGACGAGGAGAAAGAAAAATGGTAATAAACGGTATTTGTTAAAAAAAGAAAGAAAAGCCGAATCGGATTTATTTATTTCCGTTTGTGAATTCCTTTTCGAAATATGCCGGATTGCGTGCATGTCCTAGAGAGCTTTACACTACAACGAATACGATTTGATCATAATCACCACGTTATACTCTAACAGAGAAGGCTACACCTGGTAAGGTTGACCTCCTAGAACTGCACAGAACCAATATCACAAAACAATCACCAAGGACTAGGTCATTAAAAAAAATATTCCAATCTTTGTTGGTTTTGAGGCCGAGGATAAATCCCCGTTAATCGAATCGAGTTAGTATATTTCTGTCTGAAGACAAAACAATTACTTCTATCAGGTTGGTGCAAAAATAATATCGTGTTTTTCCGTTTAGCTATATATATATATATATATATATATATATATATATATATATATATATATATATATATATATATATATATATATATACCCCTACTAGGATGGATGATGGGCGCATCCTTAAAGACCTTCTCTATGGCAAGCTTGCCTCAGGCTCAAGAAAGAGGGGGCGACCCCATCTTCGCTACAGGGATGTCTGCAAGCGTGGCATGAAGGCTCTCTCGGTGGACAGGAATACATGGGAAGCCTTTGCAGCTGACAGAACTGCCTGGAGGAAAATGATACACCAGGGGATTATCATTAGCGAGAGGACCCTCCATGTTGAAAACGCTGCAAAGAGAGCTAGGAGAAGAGCGAGTGTACGGGCGGAACAGCCGGACGAAGCGGCAAATTGCATAACAACCTTCGTATGTCAAGGCTGTGGCAGACTATGCAAATCAAGAATTGGTCTCTACAGTCACACAAAAGGATGCATGCAGGCAATATCTTAATACGGCGCTGATCCATAGTCGTTTCGACTGACGGATGCCACACCCACCCACCCACACACACACACACACACACACACACACACACATATATATATATATATATATATATATATATATATATATATAAACGACATTATGTTTGCGCAAACCTATATTCAATGTATGATTGTATTACTAATAATAGAAACTCGGTATCTGTTTAAAGTCGAAAATATACTATTACATCTATTACAAATGCATGTTTACTGGTGCTGGTCCAAAAAATAGAACATATGTATAAAACTGTAAAATCATTCCGTTTGGGATAATTTTCGACTTGTAAATTGTATAGGCGAGATATATTATATGTAAATCACCATTGCAACTATTTTTAATAATTTGAGGAGGTGTATATAGCAGACAACGAGTACTTTATTGTCACATTAGAAAAGCCAACGTTTCAATTTAATAGAACATTTTGTCGTTGAGTAATCTTAAACTAAAAACAAAATGCAAATATTGTTTTGTAGAGGCCCAACCAGTTACCCCCCTTAAACATCATGATAGTAGCATGGACTCCTCTTGGAAAGATAGCAATGAGGGTGACTTCCCCTGAGTCTGGTTACAAGTTGAAACATTGGAGGCCGCCATTTGCTTTTTGCCAAGTCAGAGAAAAAGAAGCTCTCACTCTACGCGAGCTTTACATGTTTAAAAAGATTTTGAAAGCGATTTAATAATAATTTATCATTATGGGTAGCTCTAAAGACATCGTTGCCTGAGAAGCAGCGTATCTTTGATTTGCGGGCAGAAGGAAAGACGCACATGGAAATCGCAATCAAGATAGGATGTTCAAGGTCGGTGGCGAGCAAAGTGCTCCGGAAAGGTGCTGAGCGTGTTTCCAACCGTTATCGCAAGAAATGCGGACGAAAGAAAGGCACCACCGAAAGACAAGAGCGGGCACTGGACAAGGTGGCAAAGAAAAGTCGATTCCAATCAACAAGTCACATCACTGAAGCGTGGAAACAAGCTTCTGGTGCTGACATTTCGAGAAGCACTACCTACCGAAGGCTCCGGCAACTGGGATACCGAAATCGTATAGCTGCCACCAAACCGCTCCTTAACAAGAAGCAGATGTTGAACAGGCTGTGATGGGCAACTGCTCACCAAACCTGGACTGCAGACGAATGGCGGCGTGTGATCTTTTCAGATGAGTCTCGATTTTGTATCTCCTTCGGCGACCAAGGGCCACGTGTTTAGCGAAGAACCACGGAACGGTATAACCAAGAATGCGTTAAGAAGTCTGTGAAGTTCTCGCAGTCTTGCATGGTTTGGGGCTGTATGAGTGCTAAAGGTGTTGGTAATTTATGCTTCATCAAAGGTTTTTTTACCGCTCCAAAGAAAGAAACAAATAAAACCTAAATAAGAAAGAATCAAAATTCGATTCGACATATTTTTCATGGCAAATGAAATGCATTATTCATGGTTCCTTCATAAAAACGCACTTTATTATGTTTTAAATTTTATTCCGTGTACACACGTGCTTTTTAAAAGTCTACGTTTGCGTGCCACCTGATGGTGGCGCTAGCCAACGCTTTCTCGTCCTCGTGTTTATACGTCCTTTTCCCTTTGCTTTTATTTTCGACCATGGCTGTCCTTGTTTTTCTGCTTTTCTTGTGACGCAAACTCGCGTACACTTGCTAATTTGCATAAGCGCTTTAACGTTTGCTACTGCTAAAATTTTCTTACAGGTGGTCATAAGGCTTTCTCACAACACGCATCTTGTCAACTTGCAGAATATATTTGTCGAACTCGGGAATCTGCACGGAAGGAAATACCTGATTTAATCCACGGGGTAAAATTCCTGAATAATTGGCAAGTAGAAAGCAGAAGTTTAAATAATCCAAATAATATGGGCAACCCTTCATTTGATACTAGCCCGGCGTTGCGCGGCGTTGCCCGGGTGTTTGGAAGTGTGTGTTGAGCAAAAAAAATACATAAATAAGGTTTAGTAAATAGGCATGCTTGAACTCGTACCGCGAATGAGGAAACGAAAATGAAAAAATAGGTTACGTCTTTGCTGTTGCGCTCATCACCAAACCAGAAGTGGCGTAGGTTTAAATTAAAGTTAGTCAATCGAAAAGAGGGGATACATTTTTAAAATATCGACCCCCCCTTAATAGAAAAGTGCTCAGTTTAAGGTGAAGAAATTAGTTTTTAGCCAATTTTCGATATTTGTTGTCCGAAGGGTCGAGCTTCAAAATGATATCAATTTTGTGAAAATTCGTCGCCTCCCGCGAAAGTTTTAGGCAGACACATAAACTTACATACATAAATATGTACATACATTTAAATAGACAGGTGATATTTATATTATAGATATGGATGTAGAAAGTTTTCGTTCTCTTAGCCATGACCGGGTAGAAGTTATAAGTAATTCCAATTGTCTTCGTAATATTGTACGTGTTGAGGATTGAAACATACTTTTTAGAACTGAATTTTTTAATTAATCCACTGCGTAAAGAATCATTTGAAAGCTAAAATTAAACATTAGTGATAAAAATACAAATAAAAGAACAAAACATATTTATATCATGCTTTTTTATTATATTAAATGTACGTTGCGTGTCAATACATATTTTAAGCAAAGAAGTGACCAGACGCGTGTAATCAATACTTATCCTTATTGGGGTGAAAAATTATATTTAAAGTCAATTTTGTTGAATACAACTCAACCCAGTTGCAATTAATTTCGGCCCTGTTTACCAGCAGGTGTTGCAACGGCTCTTCAGGTAACTGCAGATTTTGGGGTGGCTGGAGAATCGGTTGTACAAACCCATCATCCTGGGGTAGCTGCTAAACATGTTGGGGAAGTCCCTGTACATGTTCTCCATGCAACAGTAGAACATCATGTCACACCACATCATCTGGAATAAAAAGAGAATGTTAAGAATAGTTTGCGTAAATAAAAAATACTATGTCCTCCAAAAATGATTATCCATTTTGATGTTTATCTATATTTCAAAATAGATAGTTAATTTTGGGACAACCTGTGCATTGATAAATAACAAGTAAAAAACTGATAGATAATTAAACACTCGAATATAAAAATGTAGCTATGATTTCTACACTGTCTACCAAACTCCAGCCCCCCCCCCATCGCCTCAGTGTTGATTTCTTTAATATTTTTCTTGTCAGTACGCGAGTAGTTTTAAAAGTAAAGTCTCCTCTTTTAACTGCTGAAATATTTTTTTTTACATAGGCGTCATCACTTATCAAGGCCGATAGGCCACTCAAGGATAAGGGTTAAAGAGTGTAGAGTAGTCAAAAAGATAATATAGTAATCGATAGTAATGGAAGTTCGGTAAATTTGTTAACTTAAGTGAAACGGCTCATCAGAAGCTTGTTCAGGTTGGACTTGAACACAACCATATTATAGACAGCTGGAAAGCAAGAAAAAGGAAGACAATTCCACAGGCGTTCAGTTCTAAGAACGAAGCTTTGATCATGGAATATACGCTTAGGTTTAGGCACAGATAAAGAGTGGGGAAAATTATTGATAATGTTTTCAGCTAGTCGAGTGTTTCTTGTGAAAGTTTGGCGAGAGGGGACCATAGATTGAAGCTCAGTCGAACACTTTCCATGAAAATAACGATAAAGCAGAGACAAACTCGCAACATCTCTTCTGTGAGATAGAGGTTGCAGCGAAGAGAAAAGGACATCTCCCACCAGGCCACGAAGTCTATTTTGAACCCTATCAAGGCAGGACAAGTCTTTTCTAGCAGCTCCTGCCCATATTTGGCAACAGTATTCCATCCTTGGACTATCTGGCTCTTATATAGATAGAGAATTGCATCAGCAGTGAGATATCTACTGAATCGATAGAAGGATCCGACCATTTTTCCAGCGGCCTTGGCAACATATTTGATGTACGTATTCCATTTAAGATCAGGAGTAAAGGTCAAGCCCAGAAACCTGGTCAAAACTTGAGGCCTCCCCAAGACGACAGCCATTCATTTTAATTGATGCCGGATGGGGATCAGACGTTGATGATGTAAAGATAGAAGCTTGGTTTTAGATGCATTAAAAGTAACCAGCCACTCCTTTCCCCATTGTACAACGTGATCAAGATCAGAGGAGAGATAATCGGAGAGAACTTGGTCGTTTCCTTTCTTACATGTGCTCCCATAGATTGAAGAACTAGTAAAACAGGAGTTGTACCATTATAATGACGCACCTTTTGTGCTCCATCATTTATTTTTCTACAAGGTCAACTCCATTCTTAATACACTTTTGCCAGTGATGGACGACAGCTGTGTATGAGTACCAGATGCACAATTTTTCATACGTGTCGTTCAAAAAGTAAAGTTTCCTGGGTTTTTTTTTAATTCCAAAAATTGAAACGCTGCGAAGTCGGGAGCAGTATCATTAAAACAAGTAACATGTTTTGTTCCAGAATTGATATTTCTTCATAGTCGCCAGTATTCGCAATACACTTTTTGCTGGGAATTCACTAACGACTCCCTGCCTCTGACGCACGCCTAGAACAGTTGTTATCTGAGTCTCAGGGCGTCTATATCTGCAACAGTGAAATTACTCGCTTTTCAGTGAAGAACTGCTGTACGTTAAGAATTAATACGAGTTCCTTTCTCCCATCATTACAAAAATGATGATTATAATGATAGTTGAAAACGAACTCAAGTCAAAGGGGCGCAACTCTTATATTCTTGTCCGGGTTTTTAAGATTGGCCTTTTGATAGCCACAATTACAAAATTTTTTCGTTTTTGAAGGAATTTGGCATTTAAAAATTGTAGTGGGCGCTTTAAAAAAGTGTAACGCACGGACTAATTATGGGTAAAACAAGAATAATAGTATATGGATTTTTTTTTTTAAATTAAAAAAAAGTATTTTCCTTACGGATTTACATACATTATAATAAACACTTGTGTAAACCGTAATCGAATGTTGTTTATATCGTTTATTATTCTTAATCCTCGAATTGCTGTTGACCTCTATATCATGCTGGTTTTCATAGTAGTATATATTAATAGAAAAACTTCTCTATTATATAATAGCCCAAAAATCCTAAACAAATGCGTGTTTAAGCTTCAGTCTAAAGTCCCTTCTACTAAACTTTCTATAAAAGGATCTTGTTAGGGCGACAAAAAATTTACAATATAAGAGGAGTTACTTTTTACCTGTTAGTGCACATTTGCCTCCATTGTCTAAGTTCGAGACTTTAAATTCACGTAACTTCTCGCGAGATTAACGACCGGAAGAGAGTGAGGAAAACAGAGTTTTGAAAATGGAGGATTGAACATCATTCCCGTCCGTTCTCAGCTATAATACTCGGACCTTCTTCCTATTTACTTTGCCTCCTCACGGGATAGAGTTCGACACTAAGGTCGTTTTTTACGTGAAGAAAGGAAAAAAAACAAATATTGTTTCAGTCGTGAAGGAATTCTCATCCACAGACAGAGAACAAAAAATTGAAGTATAGCATCTGAAGAGCAGATACTACATTTTCAGATATCAAATCTTTTATTCAGGTTAAAAGTGCAATATAAATTCAACACGAACAAAACATTTAGGCACAAGGACAAGTCAAAAAGGGGGTAGTTTGTCATCGTTGTCACTTTAGAACTAAACAACATTTTCTCTTAGCTAGCATCCTACAACTTGGATGTCTTCAAGTCCAACGTTAACAAATTCCTAATGAACCGCCCCCTTAAGTAAACACTTCATCAAATCTCTATACTAACGTAATGTACTTGCAATAACCCTTATCCCTGAGTGGCTTCCGGGCCTTGATAAGTGGTGATCACTGTGTAAAAAAAAATACCCTTTCACATTCATATTTTCGTACTGATGGACGTCCTACATAGAACCCAATCATTTAAAGCATTTTTTACTTTGATCGTGGCCTGAAGGCCAAGAAATCTTCTCTTATGGGATTAATACGCGGACCTTCTAATGTATTACGTTTTATTTGTACGTATGTGTGTTCTTCTTTACAAGAAATGTGTATAACAAGCAGCCGTAGTTATAAATATGGTTCCTTATTCTCCATGTACTATTTCCTTTCACCTTATGATGCACACACACACATACACACATACATACATATACACACATATACACACATACACACACATACCCATACACACATACACCCACATATAAACACACACATACCCACACATACATACACATACACACATACACGTATAAACCCACACATGCACACACACATACACCCATATACACATATACACATATACACATACAGACAAATAAACACATACACACACACACCCATACACACATACACCCACATACACACACATATATACACACATACACACATTCACCCATACACACATACACACATGCACACACATACACACATACACACACACACGAACGCTTGAGAACCTGCGATAATATGTTTTATGTTATATTAATGATAACGGGCCTCACTACATAATAGAAATTGTCTAACTGAAACCGCTACCAACAAGCCCCCCCATTATCTATCTGTGCCTAACTCTAAACACATATTCTAAGTACAACGGTTGTCTCCTTCAACTGACCGTGCGTGGAACTCTGTTTCCCTGACGTGCTTTCTAACATGGTCGTGTCTAAGTCCAATGCTTTTTTTTTGTTGTTTTTTTTTGCTCATATTCTCCCTTTACAAAGCATGTCACCACTTGGACGTAAGAGGTTACTATTTGGGGCCATGTCTAGAAAAGATTAACAAGATATTTGTACATGTTATATTTAAACTTCTGCATATCAGTACAGTCATGAAAGCAGGTAGCAGGAAGGGAATTCCAAAGTCTAGCTATTCGAGGGAAGAAACTATTAGAATAGAAAGCTTTCTGCCATTTAGAGACAACAACAGTGAAGGGGGTGAGATCTTATTGCTAAGCGGGTTTGTCGGGGATATGTACGTCGAGGGGGTACAAGTGAAACAAGTTCATCAGAACACATTTCATTAAAATATTATTAATATGTTATGCAACATTGCGGCGATTAGGCAGGGGCTGGAGCTTAGTTGATAAAGTGGGACCAATTAGATTGACATCTCTTTTTTGGACTTTATCTGAGAGGGAGAGACTAGTCGTATATGCACCAGCCCAGATGTGGCAACAATACTCACATGCATGGTCGAATGGTGACCTTGTAAAGGAAAAATATACTCTCAGGTGTGAGTAGTCTTCTAGCTTGATAGAGGCAACCCACCTTCTTTGCAGCAGCATTTACAATGTCCTCTATGTGCTTGTTCCAGTTCATATTGTCCGCAGAGGTTAGACCGAGGAGTTTGAAGGTAGAATTCATAGGTAGGAATGTTAACAAGTTCTTGTTGAGTTGCCCCAGTTAAATAAATAAATAAAAAAATCTAGCCTATTACTATCAACAACGAACACTATTGTGTTTCAGTGGCCAGCGTCTTTTCGAGTAGTCTCCCAGTCTTTGTATGTTGTGACTCACTTGTAAACAAAATTACTTATGAATAAAAATATAGATTCTTAAACAAATAACATATACTGTGCCGGACGACAAACAAACTCACCTGATCTCCCATGAACCACTGGTTTCCACCATTGCGCATGCAGAGACACCTTTCCATGAAGGGCATGATCCTGTTGAAGGTGTTCATGTATCTCCAGTACATGTAGTTCTGAAATATAAAAAAATATCAAACATAAATATATTAATGTAAACAAAATATGTTCTCAGCGTTCACACACACATATAACACCATTACGCTGAATCTTCGCATATCAATTTCGTATTGGGTTAAACTAATAAAATATAGAACGTCTAAAAGCTACACATCGAAATGTTACTCGTGTGAATATCCATTCTAAACATTCACAGCAAGAACTCGTTTTATTACAACTACAACAAAAGAACTTTAAATACTCTGTCTCTTCTATTACAGAAAACTAAACGAACCTTTATTAAACAAAGTTTATTTTGAAGAACATTCTATCTATGGACATAGGATACAACGAATCTGCTTCCCAAATGAGTACCACATGGCCGTGTTCAAGTCTTATGTAAACAAATCGGTCGGCCTTAAATAATCGTCTGTCTATCTTATATAGTAATTCCTGTACTCTAGTTGAAGTGACACCCTTCAATTAAAACGCAGTTTGATCCTTTAGCCTCGAGTGGCAATCGGGCCTTCATAAGCACTGGTTCAATAATAAAATAAATGAGAATCGATATCATAAAGTTTGATATATAGCGTGATATTTACTAAGATGTACCCGGTCGTAAAATACGCTTAAATATGATATTTTAATGCAGATTTCGTGTTTATTATATTATATTAGACCCAATATATAATAAGTGTGTAAAAAGTAAAAGAAAAAAAAATAATCGTGAGACACCACCGAGAATCGAAAGCAAACCGTTTAGCTTACGATTTACTTTTTCCTGTGATGTTAAGCCTGAGCTATCAAGACGTGTTTAATACAAAGCTAAAAACTAAAAGATGAGCCGATAGCTATTACGTCACGCATACATACTCGTAATGTCGTCGTTAGACTTTCACCTAGCAAATTCCATTTTTTAATTTTCACATTTTTGCACCGATTTTCCCCGGCTAAAACCCAAATATAAAGTTTAGCATAGGTTCGAATACCCTATATATTAAGTTTCATGTGTGTAGACGAAAAACTGACGGAGGAGTTTGGTAGGTAAGATTTATAAGCAAATATATATGCATATTATGCATACATAAATATCTATAGAAATATGTTTGTGGTTACTATAATATTTTTATGCAAATATTACGCAAGTATAAATCATGTATAATATCTGTATGAATATAATTGCACGTATAATTAAACTAAGGCTAATAATCCCATAAGAAAACCGAAAAAAACATAAGGGATTATATAAAATGAAGGTTTAAAAGAATATGCAAATTAGCGAGGTCTTTTGCAGATAAACGTAATTTCACAATCCATATATAACAACGTAGTATTTTCTGTTCAAATATACAGAAAACGGGGGTGGGGGTTAATATGAATATCAATAGACAAAAACACACACATTTATAGTATAGAAGATATTGTATGGATATAGGGTCGTTCAAAGAGGAAAACCGTCTATCTTTATTTTTAACTCAAGAGTTAAAGATATAGGAAGACTAGAATAGTCCATGCAAAACGAGTGCTAGTTTGTGATTTAAATGTTAAATTACATCGTTATCACTATTGTCAATATATTTTTCACTGATTTACGATGCCTGTGTATGCGCATTAGGAGCTTGCTTTGTCGTACGATGCTCGTTTTTAAACGTAAAACCTCCCTTTTTAAGTATAAAGTTGAAGAGATGCGAAGACGGGAATAGTACCATTAATTGAGTTACATTTAATAATTCAGAAGTTATTTTACCAGGAATTAAATGACTGATCAATATGCGTCCATGATAGGGTCAGTTGTTTAAAGTCTCGCACTGTCAATATCTGCAAGGAGAGGAGTCTGGGTAGATTTATTGTCACCTAGACTACAGGGAACACCAAAATGATGCCCCGTGTGACTTCTCATTGTAAGTAAATAATAATAATAATAATAATAATAATAATAATAATAATAATAATAATAATAATAATTAAATTGGTAATCCTGTCTTATGCATTTAAGTGGAATGAGAAAAATATAAGACATTTTTAAACGGTTCTCGTACAAAGGAAACCAATAGAAATTCTGCCATTGTATATTTCGAAATCGTCTGTAGTTTCTGCACATACAGGGTGACCCCCCCCCCCAAAAAAAAACAGAGGACATTCAATTGTTTTACTGAGCATTTTACAGTCAACGGAAAAAGGCCAAAGACCCTAATGTTTTGATGTGATGTTTTCAATTTAATAAACTAGTTATGACCAAAGTTCCATTTCATTCGAACAAAACACTAAGAAACGGGGCCTAATTAGAGTTGGGACCCGTTATTTGGGGTCACCCTGTATCTGGTTATTAGTGTACGAGTTGGTGACATGTCTCTTTTATGTGTACTTTCGGCGCAATATTTTTGCATCATATTGTTTAAAGTATTTTAAAAATATAAAATAATATAAGCAGTTCATGATTATATTTTTTGAACAAAATATTACGCAGGAAATATAGGGGTGAAAACATTTGAACTTCAAATAAAAAAGAATAAAAAAACAAGAAGGATTTGAACTCACATCATAGTTGCTGCAGTTTCCTTCTCCACCGAAACCGTAGTCATTCATGTTGTACTAGAAAAAGAAAAAATATATATGTGCTGACGATAGATAAAACTAGAACATGCATGTCTATAGGTATACTTCTATGCACGTAAATAATATGTAAAAATAACACATATAAATAAATACGTTCCTTAAAAACAGGGGCGATTAATTCACACACACATACAAACACACACACACATATATATATAAATAAATAAATATATATATATATATTTATTTATTTAAAGAAGGGGGTAGTCACGAACAATGTGTATTTTTTAACATTATTTTATTATTCCGTGTCTCGGTTTTTCAATGACAATTATGTTTGGATCATTGTAATAATGTTTTTAAATCATTGAAATCGTTTTTACGCGTTTCAGACGTTCTGTGAAGCGTCCTCGTCAGAAATTATTTTCAAATGTGTTGCAGATGTAAAAATGGCATTTTCGTAGTTTATTGGAAGTGTTTCCAAGGGGAGGAGGAGTGAAAGTGTCTATTATTCATTGGCATGTTCAATTTTTATTACTCTTTTATTGGGCTTGTCGAGGCCGCTGACCTCGGCTGTAGTCACTCTTCTGTTGTGTTTCTCTCTCTCTCACTCTCTCTTTCTGCTTGTGTTTTTTTCCCTTTTCTTTTAGGGTAGGGTGTGTGTGTGTTTTCTTTTATTGGTTTGAGAATGTGTGTACTGTTTTATAGTATTATGCGATTATTTGCTTCCCTAGGAAGGTGACTGTGATACAAGGTCGTTACTAATGTGTATGTGTGAGGAGGGGGGAACCAGCTCTTCTGAAATAAGGGTAGGGTTGCTTTCATTCTATTTTGATATTTATTTTTTGAATTCTTCGATTTTAGTATTGTAATTTTTCGTTTCAGTCTTTTCGGGTATCTCTCTCTCTATATATATACATATAAAAATATATATATACATATTATATATATATATATATATATATATATATATATATATATATATATATATGAATTAAAAATAGCTTATAGCTCTTATAGCTCTTATACACCGCTAAGGTAGCGGACAACAAAAGTAACAGAGTTTCGAATTTGTAAATTTTTTAACGAAAAAAAACGCTAAGAAATCTTATATATATATATATATATATATATATATATATATATATATATATATATATATATATATATATATGTCTGTGTGTGTGAGAGAGAGAGAGGGAGAGAGAGAGGGTTTATGTGTGTGTCTGTATGTGTGTGTGTATGGGGAAAATAATAAAAATATAAATATTTAATTCACTTTTTATTTATACAAATCCGTTTCCTTATGAAGCTGGATGTATATTAAACATATCTACAATCATATACAAGTGAATGAAAAAAAGTATTTATTCCATATACCAAGATGCTGTTATCTTTACCACTTTACTCATAAGAGTAACAATATATTGGAATATGTAATATGGGCATTTTGCTATATATATATATATATATATATATATATATATATATATATATATATAGTCATCCACATACAGTACTGTTTCGCTGTTTCACAGCTCATCAGTGCGGCTAGACAGGCAACTACCTCAAGCCAGGATTGAAACCCGACCGTTTGTACGGCAGTCAAGGCTCCTAACCATTACGCTATTGGCGGCTGCTTGAACGAGTAGTGAGTTTAACGATGTTTTGATATCGTCCGAAATACCTCCGCTCGATTTGTTTACACAAAGAGCGTCGCTATATATATATATATAGACTGGGTGACCAAACAAAATATATATACATATATATATATATATATATATATATATATATATATATATATAGACAGGGTGACCAAACAAAACGAAAGCTAAATGGAGGTCATCAAGAACATATGCTGTAGAACGTAGAAAAAAGGGGCAAAGGCCCTAGTGTTTTGATGTGATGTTTTGAATATAATCAACTAGTTATGACCAACGTTTCATTTCATTCGAACAAAACACTAAGAAACGGGACCTAATTAGATTTGGGGCCCGTTTTTTTGGGTCTTCTGTATAAGAAGCATACCTGAAACTGTAAACCAACATTTACCCGTAAATTTTATTATTGTCAGAATACCGCCAATAAATCAAAACGGATAATATATCATTATTATGCGGAGTTTAGAAGAATACAACATTTTTTCTCTTCAGAAAAAAGAAATGAATCAGCAAATTATATAAATAGGAGAGCTACAAATTTGCTGGTTTAAGCATTTTATGAAAATGCATTGTATGACGGTTTTCATAGAATGCAAAATGATGATAGAGATGAAAACAGAGCAAAAATCCAGGGGGGAATTCTAACGTGTAATATAGTCTTTTGTAGATATGAAGAAGCGAAGGGAGTATTCTTTTTTTCGGAGATTCAAATAGTCTCAATGGACTATGGTAAAATTTGGTAATATATATATATATATATATATATATATATATATATATATAAGATAAAATAATTGAGAGATGTATTGTTCGAATTAAAAAAAAATACAGGTGGCGGATATTAGAGTGTGTATGCTGCCTGGTAATTATTAGCAAGTTTATAATAGCGATTTGTCGTTCATGATTTTCTAGAAAAAAAAACATGGCATCATTTGTGTGTAGTAATTAATATTGTTAACAGTTCATTCGATAATTTTATTTGCTTAGTAACAAGTATAATTTTTCAATGTATAGACTGAACTAGATTTGGTATGAAATAATTAACTCACCCTGAAGCGTCCGTTCTTCCAGTGGTAGTACCTCATGTAATCGTGCATGATTTCATAGAAGCAATCAGCAATGTAGTCACACCTGAACATGTCCATGGAACTCTTGGGGTAGAAATCTACAAATAAGACGAGAATAATTAAATTTAGAAGAAACTGCTACAGTGAAGATGAAGCTATTCGATGTTTGTGTTTACTGATGATTTTTTTTCAAACTTAAGCGTTTCAGAAAAAATAATACGCGATTTTAAAATCCGAATACATGATAATAATTTTAATTGTATATAGTGATTTTTTTTTTACATTATACATGCTTTTTTAAAAATACAAATTAAATCTAGGATTTTAAGACCTATGCATTTTTTTATTTTAATCCATGCAGATTACATATTAATTATTACAGAGATAATTATATATCGAATATTGTTGAACCTAATATGCTAGTAAGAGCCAAACAATATGTATATATATATATATATATATATATATATATGTATATATATATATATATTTATATAAGCAAATATTATTAAATGCAACGGGCGTGGACCCTTTGCTTTATGATTCTTTTTTTTATTTTTCGATTTTCCGTACAATCCTTTTTGTACCAAAATCAAAAATATTTCTAAAGATTCCATAATTGTTGCTGTCACGAGCGCTTTCGATTCGTCCAGGAACCATCATCAGGTGTTGAAGTAAATGTCTGAAGCAGCAAAAATGAAAATTAATATATATATATATATATATATATATATATATATATATATATATATATGTATATATATATATATGTGTGTGTGTGTGTGCGTGTGTGTGTGTGTGTGTGTCTGCGCGTGGTGTGTAAGCAAAGACACACAGAGTATTACGCGTTTGATCCTCCTAAGAATTCGTAAGGCTTATGCGTCTCACGGCGAATGAAACGCGGAATAACCTGGGTAGCTCAATAGCCACATATATTTTCAGAACTTGTTACCTGGCTCTATCTATGTATTAAGCACTGTTGACATAAATACTGAAAATTGATGCATAAATTTATATCTTCGTATATTAATTGATGTGATTAAATAGAGTAGTCATATATGTATATATATATATATATATATATATATATATATATATATATATATGGTTGGTTGGTTGGTTGTTTTTGTTTTACGGCATATCACCCCTTTTCAGATTATTTAATGCCGAATCCAAAGATTTTTAAGAAAATTTTTTTAATAGAAAGACTTGTTTTTGGCAAGTCAGTTTCTATTCAACCCATAGTTGGGACCCTAACAGGTACTACCAGAGTTGACCTGGGAGCAATGACAATTAAAGGGTGGCTCCACACTCCCCTGATCCCGCAAGCTGGGGCCTCACCATCGGATATAGTTTAAGTTTATATCCAGGACCTATATATATATATATATATATATATATATATATATATATATATATATATATATATATATATATATATATATTATACTGTTGGTAGAATTTGTCAGTAACTCATAACAACAACACAATATGTCATTCCAAAGAGTGCTCAATGCATGCAACAGAGCAATATATTGATTGTTGGAGAGCTATTGGCTACACATTAGCAAACGTTTTCAATGACCCACTAGCAGGGAAAATCACCTCATCAGGCCAAAAACCATCCAGGTGGATGGTTTTTGTGCCTGATGAGGTGATTTTCCCTGCTAGGGGGTCATTGAAACACGTTTGCTAATGTGTAGCCAATAGCTCTCCAAAAATCAATATATATATATATATATATCTATATATATATATATATATATATATATACATATATATATATATATATATATATATATATATATATAAGTTAAAATGGCGTGATGCAAGCCAAGAATAAGGCAATTGAGAGCTTCTTTGCCTATTTGCGGATTCTTTAATCATGTCCAAACGCATGTAATTTCCATTTAGGTAGATTGATCGTTGGTATTCTTTTTGGTGATTTCTGGGTAAGGTAGATTCATTGCCTTATATAATTACTAAATGACTGATTTTGTTATTCGAAACATATACCGTCAAGAATTGTAAATGTTAACTGAATTAAATGAATAAATTTTAAGATGGTCAACATCACGAAATTTCGAACATATACTTTTGTTATTAGGAAAAGAAGATGTCAATTATCTTATTCTTGGCTTATATCACGCCATTTTGAACTTAGAAATATATATATGTATATATATGTGTGTGTGTATATATATATACATAAATATAGTTATATATATATTATATATACATACGTAAATATGATCTGAGGTCAGTTTTTATTGAGGTTAAGTAACCAATGAAGCTTAAAGATGCTCAGTACTGAAGTAGAACAGGGTATTTTCTTTATTTGTTTTTACATAAGCAGTAATTTGCTACACATTGATGAGTATATTTCGGTCAGCTTGTTTCTAGTAACTTGTAACTAGCTAACCGAAACATGATCATGAATGTGTAGCAACATATTACTACTTATGTAAAAACAAATAAAGAGTATATATATATATAATATAATATAATATAATATATGATATATATATATATATATATATATTAAGTAATATCTTGTACATTTCAGTTGACCTCTTTTTTGCCCTATATTTTTGGCGCCTTTTAACGTCATCTTGTCTGGGTCATTATGAAATTTGATTTTCTATCTTATATTTAATTCTATCACCATTTAATCTTTTCCCCCCATCTTCACTCATTTTTCTCTCTTCTTCTTCTTTACTCTTTTTTCTTATTACGCCTTGTCTCGGCAGCCGAGTCTTAACACATATCTTATTTTTATAATATTATTGGACTTCTTTCCGCTTTTCCTTTTACCTATTTGTGAATTATTCCAGGGATTTCGGCCTTTCGAATTATTTCGGACAATCTTCCAATTACGTGATTTCCTTGGATTTTACTTGTGCGAAAGGAAATTTAACTTACTTTTTGGATTTGACTCATTGGATACTTTACCTTTTACCAGATTATCCATTCACGTGAAATCACCTTTTTTTTCATCTTATTCCCTTTGCTTCAATTTTGTTCTCAAGCAAGATGTTTGATTTATTGCAGTTTCATTAAATACTTTTGCAAGTAAAATCCGATCCCGCATTTTGCTAATTCCTACTCTCTGATGAGAAGGAAAGTATTTCTTCGAAACTCCGCGGATTAAAGACTATCAACTAATAAGGTGTTTCCTTTTAAAATTCAATATGTTTTAACTCTTTTTCACAGTGTTTTAACATGTTTTTTTAACTATTTGATCTTATATCATATATATATATATATATATATACAACACTCACTGTTTATAAACAAGCGGTATGAGCACTGTACACGTGGTGGAAAATGTTTGTGTAAATAGACATTTGGCAAGATAGATTACGGGCGCAACTCGCGTGGGTCGATCGGTAAAACTGCTGACTGTTAATGCGATGGTTCTAGGTTCAATCCTCGGCTTGGGAGAGGTGCTAGTCTAGCGGCACTGATGAGTTATGATAATATAAACAGGACTGTATGTCGATGACTACAATATATATATATATATATATATATATATATATATATATATATATGGGTGTGTGTGAATTCACCTGTCATTTCTTTTTTAAGCCCGATCGTCCAAAACAAGATAAAAGCAAATAAGAAAAGACAGCTGGACGGTCCACCGAGCTTTTTATAATTAGATAGATTTAAAACAAAACAAAAAACACTTACTATATTGACGTGCCAAGTACCTGCAAATGGCCATGGTCTCAGGCATCCTCATACCACCGTCCATCTCAAGACATGGGAGATAATTGCAAGGGAAATCTTTAACAGAAAAAAAGCAAGTATAAATGCAAGAATTTTATAAATATCTGCACATGCAAAAATCAAGAGCTAGTGAGTATTAAACTAGTTAGAACAGACTTAAAATTTGGAGAGGGTTAATTCAAAAACACAATAGATTATTATATATACAGATTTTTTATTTGATTATTCCTGTTGTTCTAAGTAAAGACAAAAGAAAAATTTGTACAGACAGATATTTTATTATGTTTCTTTTTTTGTTGTTTAAATGAGGATTGAGTATTTTTATTACTTTGATTCATCGGACTACTGTTCTCGTCTTTAGTGTGATTCTAACAACATTTCTTTTTATAAAAACATACTCTCAACTTTTATCTGTACGCAGAATATCGCCATCGTTATCGGTATCTTTTTCGACCTTGTAAATAAAAAGAAGAGACAAGTGCTTGATGCAGTAGCCCAGGTGGTGCCACACTACTCTATGCATAGACGAATGCTAGCTTTGTAAAATTATATGGTATTTGTAGTAGAAAAGCTTCAAAGACTGTTAGGAGAAGCCCAGTTTCTTGCAGCACGCGCGACGGTGTATCTTTTACCCATTCGTACCAAGTAATGTTACAGTTTAATGTAAAGGTGGAAAGATTTAATGTTTGCCTCACAGGTCTCTACTTTGACAAAACTGCCAGAAATCATGTCAACGTTTTAGCCGTTCTGCTTTCTTTACTGTTTCTTTTACTAACTCCGAAACATTGCAGATGGAATAAAAAAATAAGTGGCAGATTTGTAAATCTAATATATATCAGGTTATATGTCTGTCTGTCAGTCTTTCTGTCTATCTCTCTGTCTTCATATTTTCAAACTCTATCTCCCCCGAAACTAAAAGTCACAGAGGTATGATAGGGGTCCACACATGATTGGATTTTTATATGGGCCGCTCTTTTATGGGTCTTTAGCCCGTTAAATAGTTTTTAAGGAGTACAAAATGAGTGCAAATTGAAAAAAGTCGTTAACCATTTTGTACGTCCCTGAATGGCTTCCTGGCCTTGATAAGTGGTGACCACCGTATACAAAAAAAACAAAACAAAAAAACATTCATCTTAGTTTATTTTTAATTTTTTTTTATTTTTGATCGATTTATATGCGTGTAACATTGATACAGTGGTAACGCCATAAGAATTAAATGCTACAGGTTCGGTTGTGATTCTAGCTGTGATCATCTTTTTTTTCTTCTTTTTAAATCACAACTCTAGAATAAGCTTCTGGGCTTGACCATTACTCCTGATCTTAAATGGAACACGTATATCAAATCTGTTGCCAAGGCCGCTGGAAAAATGGTGGGATCTTTCTATCGATCCGGTAAATATCTCACTGCCGATGCTATTCTCTATCTATATAAGAGCCAGGTACGTCCAAGGATGGAATAGTGTTGACACATCTGGGCAGGAGCTGCTAGAAAGGACTTGTCCTGCCTTGATAGAGTTCAAAATAGACTTCGTAGCCTCGTAGGAGATGTCCTTTTCTCCTCCTTGCAACCTGTATCTCACAGAAGAGATGTTGCGAGTTTGTCTCTGATGTATCGTTATTTTTATGGAAAGTGTTCAACTGAGCTTCAATCTATGGTCCCTCCTCGCCAAACTTTCACAAGAAACACTCGTCTAGCTGTAAACACTATCAATAATTTCCCCCACTCTTTATCTGTGCCTAAACCTAAACGTAGATTCCATGAACAAAGCTTCTTTCTTAGAACTGCACGCCTGTGGAATTGTCTTCCGTTTTCCTGCTTTCCGGCTGACTACAATATGGTTGTGGTCAAGTCTAAAGTAAATAAGTTCTTGATTAGCCGTTCCATATAAGTTATCAAATTTACCAAATTTTCATTACTAATGATTACTATATTGACCAATTTCTACTGTACACTCTTTAACCCTTATCCTTGAATGGCCTCTGGGCCTTGATAATGTGGTGATGCCTATGTAAAAAAATAAAAAAATAAATAAAATAATACAAATGAAATCTGGACAAACTAAAATATCATATTTAACGTATTTACGCCCGCGCAAAGCCCCCGCCGCTAGTATTATTTAAGCTTCAACGCCGGCATAGAAAATGTGATGCACTTTCTTCTAACGGTAAACCATTAATGCACCGACTATTACGAATATTGGATATTTCTTAATTTCACACATCGTTCCTTCAATAATAATTCTATGGCGCTTATGTCAACGGATCATCAAATCTAAGGGAGATAACCGTCATAAAAATAGAAAAAATAAGCATATTTTGCAAGATATAATTTGGGACGCTGAATAATCAGTGGAACAATGAAAGAATGTTAAACAAAACAAAAAATGATTACACACAAAAAAGAAATTTGTTTTTCTTTATTTTTTGGTAATCAGTCAGCGTCTGGATGATTAAAGCTTTTTTGAGGTAGATTTTTCAAGTATTTAAACCGCCAATGATTAAAGTTTAATTTATTTATTTATTGTTACTATTCTGTAGATTCATTTGGCAAGGTATGATTTGGGGCGCATAATAATTAACGTACACAAAACAAGGAAGATAGAAAACTTTTTGGAAGTACATTTTGAAGTATTTAAACCATCAATGTATTTTTTTAAACTAAAATAAAAAAATTAAAATAAATTTGCTTTTGTTTATTTAAGGTAATCAGTCATTTCTGGCTGTGATTAAAGCAGTAAAAAATAACAACGTTAAAAAATTCTGCATAAGATAAAGTGTTCGGTTTCTTTTTTTTTTTTTTTTTTAACATTCTTACATTGTTCTACTGATTATTTCAGCGTCCCAAATTATATATTGCAAAATATTCTGATTTTTGCTACGTTTATGCTGGTTATTTCCCTTGGATTTGATTATCCGTTGACATAAGCGCCTAATTCCATTATATTATTGCATTACTTATGCATTACAAACGAAACTTTGTGACTAGTATTTGAATTGGTCAATGGATGAAGTAAGAATTGCAAAGCACAAGCCCAGCATCATGGACTACAATTCCGCCTATGCATGCACTGGAGGTTATCCTGTATCATTTGCAACAGCGAAGCTGACGAACATCAAACTAATTACAATGTTCGATGTTAGTTCGCGAATTAATCTGAAGTTAGTAATAATAAAAGAACGATGGCAATATTTAATATCAGACATTAATATAAAAAAAAATAAGATGTAAAGTTTTGAATACGAAATAAGGTTTTATCTCTCTTGTAATATAAATGCAAACTTTGAAGACAGAATTTAACGTTTTACTTTTTTGTTTCAAAATTACTAAAACGGATTACCTCCCCCTGAATATCATAATAATGACGTCGATATTCGGATTAAGGCTAACAGTTGAACAAAATTTCCAATTAGCATTTTTGTTAAACAGTATTTTCCTTCACAAGTAAGTACACTATTCACGTTGCTTAATATTTTTATGGCATGCATATTTTATCTCGGCGCAATGACGAAGAAAGATCATGTGTGTTTGCTTGCATATTCGTAAAGCGAAAAATGGAAGGGATTTTAAAATCAAACATAAATATATCGAAATGAGTTTAATATAATCTCTTGTACCCGTATTTGTTGTGTAAAGGGCAATCTAGATGAGTTTGAAAATGATATTTGGAAAAGGTTTGAATCGAACCCAATGAGAAGAGTTAAAAAAGAATGCATATTGAAATCCTAGGAATTTAGAATGACTGTCATTGTTCTTTTTTTTATTTATTACATTTTCACCCCAAACAAGGTACACTGCCACTTTGGTGTATGGGGGCTACAATCAGGGGAAGCAACTACTGGGGCACTATGTAGGGATTTTGGCAGCAAGATGTCGGTTCACGTTGCACTTGAACTTCTGCATGTCTGTACAGTTAGGGAAGCAGGATCCTGGAATAGAGTTCCAGAGTCTAGCGGTTCTGGGGAAGAAACTACTGGAGTAGAAAGATCTTTTACATCTAGGGATCTCTACTGTGTGGGGGTGGGATTTAGCTGCCTGTCGGGTTTGTCGAGGGTGTCTGCGTCGTAGGGACACAAGTGTCTGCAGTTCGTCAGAGCATTCACCATTAAAATACTTGTAGAACAAGCAGAGGGATTCAACGTTTCGTCGATGGGACAGAGGCTGAAGCTTAGATGCCAGTTAAGGGCCTATCAGATTGGCGACTCTTTTTTAACCTTGTCCAGGAGCGAGAGACTAGTAGCAGACGCACCAGCCCATATTCTTGGAAATAACTAAATATTATTCATGTCAGAGTTAGATATGAACAATGCAGTTTAGAAATAATGATGAACACATATGTTAAATTTTGAAATAAACAGGTTGTAAATGAAACAACTAATTTAGGAATTTCTTTGTAACACGAGGCGTGTGGACGCATGTGCAAAAACCACGTGTAATTTGAAACGTTAGAGTCACATTGTTTGACAACGCCTTTGACGTCTTCAAGAAAGGAGATTCCTAATATATTGAGACACGGTTCGAAGTTGAAGACGGTCAGAGTCAGTGCCAGACAGTCAGAGAGCGACTTAGAGGAGAGTTGATTTGGAGGCTGAGAGATGACGCCCTCTAGAAGGCGAGAGAGGGGTGAGGAGATAGGACAATGGCGTTCGTATATATATATATATATATATATATATATATATATATATATATATATATACTGTCAGAGTAACTCGACATTGCTCGAGTGTAACGTTGTCGTTACGTACAAACAACAGGAAGTAAAGGAAAACGAGTCGCCAGTTTTTCTTTTTACGCAAAACGTTTTTATTTCCAATATTTTCGGCAGGGCTTAAAAAATTCTCCACCTGCCACCTGTTCATTTAAGCCTGGTCCGCATTTCTCGGTCTTTGCACAGTACACCGAAAACAGCCGGCAAAATTTTCGGCTAAGCTTTTACACGCCCATTGGCCTTTTGGCCAAGATCTAAGCGAGGTTCCTTTTACAAACCTAGTGGAACGGGCAGTCTATCAACTAGACGGGGTTGGGAGGGTCCTACTAATCACCTTTTGTTTTTTCTTCTCCCGCCCTCGACACAAATGAATTATTGTACCATTTTATTGTTATCTTTTTTGTTTTTACACGTCAATAAAAAATGTTTTAAAAATTCGGAGTTAAGTAGGACGTCCCCCAATATCAAAGGGTGAATGCGGTATTATGGTGAAAGAAGATACTAGCTGGGAGAAACTTTTGACTTTGTTTAGTCCTGGAGTGACAAGGATGACCAACGACCCCCACAATCCCCCCTTTTGAGTTGGCCATGTGCCTAAGTTTTTTGTTCATCGTTGATTTTGACTGTATTTTTAACATGAATAAAAGATTTAATATCTCAAAGTGTAGTATCTGTTCTTCAGATGCTGCCCTTCGTTTTCTTGTTCTCTTTCGGTGGAGGAGAAATCCTACACGGCTGAGACAATTTTTATTTTTGTACCTTTTCTCCACGTTAAAAAACGACCCTGGTGTCTAACTCTGTCCCGTGGGGAGGCATTGTAAATAGGTACACGCCCATCTCCTTTCTATTTCTCGCGAGAACGTGTACATTTTTCTCGTTTTTCTTTCCTTCCTCTCCTCGCGCGCAATTCCTAATTTGCATATGCTCCTTTTGCTACTACTGTTTCTTTCCATCTGCTGTTGATATTTTCCACTGCACTCCTACGCGCTCTGTTACACCGGAATTGAATGATGATCAACGAGCCTTTTACACGCGTATATTTTTATTCTCATCGAAATCGAGGAAACCGCCAATTTTCCCATGAAATCGATGGATTGCTCACTTTAATTGGGAAGCCATCACAACTGTGGTCTGCATTGCACTGTAGACAAGCGACTATTGATTTTATAAAATTGTTTTATATATAGTTGCTTGCATTTAAGTTTAAAAAGCAAAAAGCAAATATCCTGATTCAATTATGCTTTAGACAGAAATATTTATCTCGAATGCGCCCTTGTCATATCAAAGAACTAATTGATGATTTTATATCCCTGGCTTTACTCGTTGTGCTTAGATAATGGCTTGCATTTAAGTTTCAAATGGAGAAAGTAATGTACTATAGTGAAAGTGCGCTCTAAACAGAAACATATATTTCGAACGTGCCCCTAAAATATCAAAGAACCTACTGTTGATGTTATGTGTTGGGTCTTTCAGTTTGTGTAATAATAAAACGTCTCAAATGCACATTTGATGTTAGGCTGTGTAAGGTGTAAACTTTGGTAAACATCGCCTTTCCTTCTCTCATCGGATAATTTCGATTATTGATTATCGACTCTTATCGAAAAAAATTGTTTACACAAAATGTATTTAAGAACAATGTTAGGCAAATGAAGTACTTTGGGTGAAATTGCATAAAAATCGTTCCAGCAATATCGAGCCCGTAATGAATGAATTCACAGGCATACACACAAACACACAGACACACAACCCCACAGACATACAAACACACATACACGCAAACCCACAGACCCACAATGTCTCTTTTCCATAATAGTAGAGATATAGATATCACAATTATCAATAATTAAAAGGGTCTAATGTTAAACTATAACTGTCGTTTCAAAGTATATTTTATGATCTGAAATGCGCTTTTCGTCTGCAAATACATTTGAACGTATATACATAGTTACAGATGAATTGAGCTTTAGTTATTATAACTAGCAGGCCGCTCGACATTGCCAAGTAAAATACGCTGAAATATTTCAATATTTTTCAAATTTCAGATTTATTATTTTAAAACAAATTATCTACTGAGTATTATATTGTCATCAATTTACAGTACTGCTTTTCAAAGTTTTAAAAAAATATGATTTGCCTTCTACCAATTGAAATTGAAAGGAAAATATTTAGCCATTCAGCAGTAGTTGCTAGAACACATACATATTGAAACAGTATAAATGAATGCAATTAAACGTATAAATGTATATTTACGCATGCATAGAAGATACAAATTAGGTTGCCATACGCTAGCCTTGTTTTTACATTTAAAAGGTTTAAGCTTATCAGTCTTTTTTACGGGTAAAGAACAAGTCGAATATGCCCGACATATCTAAATGCCCCAGCTATAATGGTACGTGTATGTAGACGAAAAATTGACAAAGTAAATGATAGAAACCGTTCTTCAAACAGACCGGCAAAAAAGGTCAGCTTTATAATAGATACATATTATATATCTCCAGGTGAAAAAATATCGAGTAAGAAACGGAGAAAAAAAATGGGAGGGGACCGTTAGGACGCTTACCATTCCTGCAACGATCCCAGTCGGAGAATTCGTATCTCTTGTCCATGTATTTGACGCCGGCCATATGGAACATCATACGCATGCACTCGGCACGGCCGCGGCCATTGAAGTAATGGAGGGTGTAGTTAGGCATGGCTGGATTCGCTGTTGAACGTCTTCGGGCAACTGCAAGTTCGTCTTTGCTGACAACGGCACGAAAACCTCTGTATTTATATGCTTCGAGTAAATTAAGTTCTTACTGTTAATACGGTGTGACCTAGTCACGTTCAAAGGCCGGGTATTCAATATTAATCAGGCGTCATTTGGTTTGTACTTTTAAAGTGAATAGAATGTATATCTTAAATAAAACGCTTTGTCTACGATTTAATTATTTTGTTCTAATTGGTCTTAAAAAAGTAGATATGTTTGTCTCTTGTGATCTGTACACATAAAAGATATCTATCTTAACAGCTATTGTCCAACGAGAACAAAACGAATTAGCAAAGTACTTTAAGTGTTCTTTTTATCAACAGGAAGTGAATTGTTTTAATTTTGGTTGGAGCACGTCCAAATAACAGAAAGATTTGCAATGTTATTGGATCCAAACAATAGCTGATATTTGCCGAAATGGTTCTTGTTCAAAAGTTTCAGTAGCACTTTAAAATCGTAGCGAAAGGCTGCTAACGTGAGCAAATCACACACTCTTATAAAGCTTATTTTAAAAAAAATGTTTTATTACATTTTATCCCCAAAGAAAGCACCGTGCTACTTTGATGTAGGGAGGGGTCTACTATCAGGGTCATAAGTTGCATGGATACTCTGTAGATACTAAGCAGCAAGATGTCTGTTTAATTTACACTTGAACTTCTGTATGTCAGTAAAGTTGGGGAAGCAGGGACCTAGAAGGTATTTCCAAAGTCTAGCAGTTCTGAGGAAGAAAGTATTAGAGTAGAAGGCTCTTTTATATCTAGGGTTCTCTACTATGTAAGGGTGGGACTTTGCTGCTTGGGATTGTCGGGGATATTTACGTCGAAGGGGTACAAGCGCTTCTAGTTCGTCGGAGCAATGACCATTAAAATACTTGTAAACCCGACAGGGATATATAACATTTCGCCGATGTGGACAGAGAATGACGCTTAAGTGTCACTTCAGGACCTATCAGGTTGGCTACTCATTTTTGAACTCTGCCAAGAAGTGAGACGCTAGTAGCATATGCACCAGCCCAAACGTGACAACAATACTCGATGTATGGTCGAATGGTGACCTTGTAGAGGTACAAGATAATTTTAGGCATAAGTAATTTTCTAGCAACTACGAGAGCCGTTCATGAAGGAATGCCTGCCTTTTTTTCTTCCACCCGAATGGACCAGAGGGCATTGCATATTGCATTGTTATGACGGCTGAACTTGTGCATTAATGACCTAAATGCTTCATCTCTCTGATTGACAGTGTGAGACTCTAATTAACAACATCTACCGTGAACCTGCGTCTGAAGCAAAGATGAGCCATTGAATTTCTGGCAAAAATTCATTAAGAATAGTGTTGACTATGTAGAAAAATAAAGCTTGGCACAAAAAAGGTCAATCGAGTAAATGGTACAAGTCCTGTTTTCGTAGCTCTTCCTATTTTTATTAAAAATGAGGCTATCGTATGGCCAGTGAACTCATGCATACGCCTCGTTTCCCATCCACGTCCCTGGTTCATCTTTACCAAGAGTAAATAGAAACCGGTCCTTCATTTAAGTTCTACCACTTCCGTCTTCGAAACATTTCAACTTTTAACGTTAAAAAATAATGATCTTTTTTTCTGGGACGACTCTCGTAGTTAAACAATATTTGAACTGCCGAAGACTTCGATAGATTCAACTGGGATCGAATATATGCCCTTCTGATATACATTCGTTATTTATTTAGAATACGGATCATCCTTTTTACCTTAGCTTTTCAAGTTGAATCCAATTTATTCCGTACAAGCTGGCGCCCGAAGTTGCGTGTCCTACAATACGCTTAAATATGATATTTTAATTTATGCAGATTGCATATGTATTATTGTAGAATCAATTATATATTACAAATAATAATTTGTCCTGGTAGAGTAATTCGCAAAAAAATATAAAAGAAAATAATAATGATAATGTCGTCCATCAAATTCCCCCTTTTGTGTTGATCGTATCACATCAGCTGATATTTGGTCTTTTTCTTAAATATGATCTTTTTCTTAAACATGATCTTTCTTCTCTTATAGATTAAAAGGAGTTTTGACAGGGCATATTTTACGTTACACCGGCCAAGAGATATAATAAAAGTATATATATATATATATATATATATATATATATATATACATTAGTGTATATAATAAAAGTATATATATATTATATATATATATATACATTAGTTCATATTATGTACATAAGGTTGAGACGAAAGATCTTGCAGAATTTTTTGATTTTGATGCTTAATATTGTATTTTTTAATATTTAAAAAAAAAAAGGTTTTGTTATAATACCTTTACTTTATATCATTTTAAAGAGGGGTGTTCACTTTATTTATATGTTCAAATAACAATCGTTTTAACCCAATTGTTTTCTTTTCAGAACGTTGAATACAAGATAAAAGCAAATTCGCATAATTTTCTTATTTACATTCAAGCTAGGCCGAAAATTGCTGAAATAGCTGGCAATATCAACAAAACATTTGACCCAGGTACTACTACAAGCAACAGCACAATGGTGATATAAGAAAGTTCGTGTTTGCGACGAGAGTTTTGAATACGATGAGCGTAGTGGTCGGACATCGGATGATAACAACGATCAATTAATAGTCTTAGTCGAACCAAATCACCGCCCACCTGTTCAAGAACTTGCTTCTGAATTAAACGTTACGAATACGACGATTTCCAACCTCGTGAGACAGATCAGAAACCAAAAACAAATTGGACGAAAACTGATAGAAATACCCTTATCACGTGTCATCATCCCTTCTTTTACGCAACAAGAACGACCATTTTTTTTACACGGTTGTCACCACTTATCAAGGCCCGGAAGCCACTCAGGGATAAGGATTATTGCAAGTACAGTACGTTAGTGTGAAGATTTGATGAAGTGTTTACTTAAGGGGGCGGTTCATTAGGAATTTGTTAACATTGGACTTGAAGACATCCAAGTTGTAGTCAGGTGGGAAGCAGGCAGACGGAACAGAGTTCTACAAGCGTGCAGTTCTAGGCTACGAAACTCTGCCTCATCGCTCACACTCTCCCACCTACCAACTATCACTTTTTAAGCATCTCGTAAACTTTATGCATGAGAGATGCTTCAAAAGCCTAAGCGATATCAAACTGCGTTCAGCGACTTTATCACCACCAGAACCCAATGTTAAAGATGGTCTTTTGCGTCCTGTTTGTTATTTATTTAGTACTATTATTATTAAACGTTCCTGTTGCTATTCTCTGTTACGTTTTCTTGTTACTTAAGTACTTCTAAGGGTACTTTAACGTGTTTGTGTTCTTATCAACGGTCTTACATATATGTTCTTACTTATGTGTGTGTGTGCGTGTGTGTGTGCGTGTGTGTGTGTGCTCTTAGTTCTTGCCTTGAAAGGTCTCGACGTGTATGCGCAAATAATGTCATGCGTACATACCTGCTTGCCATTTCCAGCGGATGATATATTCTGGTCGCTGGTCTCCATCTCATGGGGAGTGCTCAGTGCTGCAGACAGACGCATTGATAAGATAAGATAGATTTAAAACTTCGATTCTTTTTATTAAAGGCAAGCTTATCATGGACCCTGGTTTCAGTGGAGAGACCCTAAATCCCTGTCTGTACCATCTGCAGGCCAAACCAACTCTCTCATGTGTCCGTCAACCGGAAGTCTACGACCACAATTCCCGTTACCCCTAATTTCCGGTGCATTCAATCTAGGTGGATACCTGTCAACCCTAAACTTCTGTGACCCCACTAAACTCGCTGATGCGAATCGAAAATATACTTAAAAAACTTAATCTTTCTCCAAACTATCTAGATAGCATTTAAATTGGGATTCCCAATACTACACTTGATCTATCTAGGATATTGCAAATTTATAAAATTAGTTTAACTCTCCAGAGTACTGCTAAAACAATGCTTTTTTCCGTACCTAGAAGAAGAATTTTATTCTTATCGTTATACTTTAAAAACTATATCTCATGAAGTGTTCAAAACGGACCTATAATTTAAATATGAAATTAAAGAGACCTCTTGACAACTATCCGAGCAAAGTTTTTTCCTTCACTAATTTCTACGAAGAGATATTATAATAATGCTTATAAACTCATTAAGAAATACTATTTCAGAAGAAATGTTGTTCGTTATAAAGAGACACCGGCTTCAATATAACCGTATCAAGCAATAGCATTTTAAAATGCTTTAGTTAGGGATTAAGAAACACTTGTGCACTTAGATTCTTCAACCAATGACATTTAAGAAGAGATGATGTTATTGATTGAAGAACGCTTTTTTATCTAAATAATTATCAAACAATACCGAAGCGTCAGAGTGACTAAAATATATATTTCAAAAGAATAAGTATTTAATATGATGAATGTATAAAAAAATAAACATTCATCATATAAAAAAACGGAATGGACCTGGAGTTATTAATATAAAACAAAAAAAGACGGCGTTATTTGCATTTAAAATTTCTAACGGCTGTGTTCCTTGGGAAAGCAAATAAACCAAATATTTTTTCACTATTCGCCAATAACATCTAGTGTGAATGCACTTGAAGATGGGCGGATGTTACATCGACCGAAACGTTAAAAAATAACCAGATGAGAATCATAGTCCAAATAATATAAAACTAAAATAATAAAATAATAATAATAAATATTTAGTATACAATTTCGTAACAATTCTGAGTTTGACAAGATGTGTGAGATATTAGGGAGCCAACGTCGCTGATGATTGACTTAGCTAGTTTGAATGTTGAAAAATACTACACTTATAACGATAACCCTGATCTGTAAAACAGAATTGTTTTCAGGGTTTAATGAAAGGTGAGTTACGTAAAATAGAGGCAAAGTTTAGGAATAAAACACTATAGATAAAACAATGAGAGAGACGATAATGAATTACGTTAGTTTTTTTTAACAGAAAGAAAACTAACTTTTCGGCTCAGTTTTTCATTAATAGCAGTGCGAACGGGGCACTAAAAATTATGTAAGAAAACTTGTTATCTAAGCCGTGTGTTACTTTGGTGTCGGTCCGTGTGCGTCACTCATTTCAGTAAGTTACAAGAAGAAAACAACTAATTAAGATAACATTCGACTTTCTTTCTCTCTCTAGTGAAGACATTTTCTCCAAATAAAACCATTTATAAAAACTCTCAGCAAACGTCAATTTCTTCATGAAAAGAAGCTTAAGTTTGTATTAATCGACGACGAAAAGAATTAACAATGAAAAACAGAACCTCATGGAAACACATATGTGCAAACTATTTATTTTGTTATTGAATTTATTGCAGGTGCTTCTGAAGATACGGGGTTATATCTGCCAAAACATTACGACACTAAAATCCAAGATAACTACAGGTGTCCGAGTCATTGAAATAATACAAATTATAACTTTATTTAAAAAAAAAAGCCAAACATTAATTTCTTAGGAATACTTTATAGATAACTCTAAATACCAGAAAGGCTTCTACACTGATAGCTTCTTCTCTTGAACTATTATATTTTGGAATTCTCTTCCTGGTTCCCTTACTGTGGTTGCATGCAGAAATTTAAATATAATACAAGCCTATATCCCCTTCCATAGTCCTCTGTAAACGTTGCCCCAAATAATTTCTCTTTACGTTTAAGATGCAATAAGCTTTGCTTTGGGGTGCACATGGGTAAAAAATGACTATTTAAAGTATGTAAAAATAAAACAAAAACCATTATCTCACGTAAAAAAAACATAGAATACAATAGTTTTTGTATCCCAAATATTTCGAGCAAGCAAATAAGAACCGAAAAAAAGTTTTTTTTATATATGTCGAGAATTTTTGTTCGTTTCTCTTATTTAAATTATGTGCCATATTTTTGTTTGAGATTTCTCAAGTAAAAATATGAGGGGCGTGCAATAAGTAACTGACCTACTTCCCATAGTAGTAGAGCAACGAAACTTGGCACGGTTATTAGTCTTTCTCTACAGAGGGTGCAAGGTCAGGAGAGTAGAGAGGATGGGTGAGGATTTCATAACTACACACCCGTGCTTCTGATCTGGCGACATGCGAGTTGTGGCCCGGAGCGTTGTCCTGCAGGAGCAGGGTACGTTTGCCGATCGTATCCCGCCTCTTGAATTCGATAGCTTTCTTTGTTTCCTCAAAAGTGAAGCATAATAGGATCCTGTAATTGTGATACCCTTTGCCAGGTAATCCGTCATACGTCCTGTTCCCAAATGACTGTGAGCATGATCTTGCCAGCCTTCTTTGGAGGTGGTGAGTCTAAGTGCTTCCACTGCATTGACTGGGCTTTGGTATCTGGATAACAGGGATGGACCCTCGTTTCATCCTGTCTGATCAGTCTTTTGAAAAACTTTGACTCATCTTCTTGGCAAATCTCTAATTTCATCCTCAGGCACTCGACGCGTTCTCACTTCTTGAATAGTGTGAGCAACTTGGTAATCCATCTGGCAGACACCTTATGCATATGCAAACGGTCATGAATGATAGTTTCCACAGACCCTGTACTAATCTTGACATCATGGGCTATTCGGCGAATAGTAATGCCCCGATCTTCCAAAATGGCAGCTTTAACTTGACGGACAGATGCCTCATCAATGGCCGAAGGGGGGGGCAGATCTGGGAGCTGGTTCCACGGACTTCCAGCCATGTTTGAATTCACAATGCCAGCAATTTACAAGGTTATACGATGGGGCATTATCACCATAAGTTTCTTTCATTTCATCAAAAGTCTTCTGTGGTGTGCGTACTTTCAAATACAAAAACAGGATCACTGCTCGACATTCAACAGGCTCCATTTCACATCTGACTCAGTTCAAACACCCGTAAAACAGAAACCACAATTCGTTCAAAGTTGTAATTTGCCACATAACCCGTAGATATATAAATCATTGTACATGCCAAATTTCAGCTAGATCAGACAACTGGAAGTGGGTTAGGGGTATTACTTATTGCACGCTCCTCGTAGAAAAACTGTCCACACATTATCCTATTTACAAATAATTTTACAATGGTGCTTTGTCCTATCTATCTGATTTAAAATATATAAAATACTAATTGAATATCGCAAAAATTTTATTCAAAATCACAGTACCTAAAACAACCCTTCACAGTAATCTGGCAAATAAATCAACCCATGACGTCTACATTCAGTATAAGTCATTCTCAATAGCAGAATGTACGCTGCCGTAAAGTGACTCATAAACGTATGTCTTTAGAATGTGTAAGTTATATTAATAAACGGCATTTCTACAGGCCAAAGAATATTTTAAATGAATATAGCCTTTTCACAGTAGACACGCTGGACTTTTTCGTACCCCAAATATTTCGGCCAAACAAGTAAGTATCGAAGAAAAAGTTTCACGTACTACATGCATTCATTTTTTTACTTTTCCTTATTTCACGTCGTGTGGGGTGAACTTATCGGTTTTTCCCCTAAAAAAAAAGGCTTATTCCACTTATATTAAGTACAATACTTAGTTTTATAAATGGAGAGTATTTGAGCTTGCGTTGCGACAGCCCTCCTTGTTTGTCCCTCAGTCCTCGCCGATAAGTGATATTTCTGGCAACGACAGAAGAAAAGGCTGAACAGTATTTCGGCATATTCTTTGCATGATAATCGCGTGAGATGTTGGGATTTTTGTCTTTCTATTCTTATCTTGCTGCTCATGTTACTAATAAGAGTGCTAAAGGTAAACATTTTAACTAGGTTGACCTTATATATTATTTAATTGGTATTCATTATGTAGGTGCTTATTATTTATGTATTTTATTATTGCGGACTACTATCATCATATTTCTTAGCTGTGGTATCACAACTTTTCGGCCAGCTATTCCTCTGGCATTCATCAGTGTTATCTTGTCGCGGTTACCACCTGACGAAGGCCAGAGCAATTGTTGGCCGAGACGACGTGAAACAACAACTAAGAAAGATGAGGATAATAGCCCACAATTAATAATTTAATAGGCTGACGTTATTCGCTTGATAGGCAGGGCGCGAACCTTGAATTAACGACTAAGGGGTCCGTCGTATCAGCGAATGATAAGTACTAGGGCTGCTGTATTGGTCAATGGATTCTGGCAGTTACTTGTGTGACTTTTCGCCCATATTAATGAGTAATGTTATGGCATTACCTTTTCATGGTCTGAAAAAATTCTACGTCTCTTTGTCACATTCACTTTTCCTATCTGTCCTGCTCTAACAAACTCTGCCGACCTCTTCCATATTCAATAATAATCTCGGAAACCAAAAGAGTAAACCAAGAACACCAACTTCCAACATAGATCTCCACTACTAGATATTCTACTCTAACATCAGGAATCTACGTTCCAACGTTCCAGATGTTTAAATCCAATTACAGGCGACCAAACAAGAGTTATTGTACTTGTCTGAATCCAGTATTAGACCGACTACTTCCCTAAACAACTTCGCGATCAAAGCATACTCTAACTTTACATCCAATTCCGACTACTTCCGTAGATGACTTCGCGATCAAAGCATACTCCAACTTTATATTCCAAATCCGACCGTTAATACTGTCATGGGCATGGAATATGTTGCTATATTAGATGGTTTTCTCTGTGTTAGGGCTCCATAGAAGATCCATCTTTGCTTTATATTTCCTTCCAAGTAGCACTTACGCACAGTACCGCGGTCATCCATCCATCCAGCCGAGATTAAACTCACTACACGAATTTGTAGTGTAATTAAAATCTTGTCAGTAGCTTAATGCTTGATACTTTGCCAGGGCTGATAATGGTATTTTTATCCTGACACCATCACTAGATGGGCTTCTTACCACTGCTTTAGAGAGTCCCATCTACCTTCGAGAGAAGGAGAGATCTCACCAGTTTCTCAACCTAGTATTTTACCTCGCGGTCCCAAATGTCCACCGATCTGGTACTGGGCACGCTCGTAGTTGCTTATCTTCGGTGATCTGGTGAGAACCGGTGTGTCAACATGACTGTGCCGTATATCATGTCACTAATTGAGATAGCTTCCATTTATTTCATTTACATTTATATAAGATATTCCTCCTTGCAACATGTTTAAAAAGAACGTCTCTTCTATAGTATCAGACCTGATTAAATGGTATACTGTCGGTATAGATCGCTTCATACCCTCCAAGACTATCTTAAATAGATGTAATGAACTAAAGCCGTTTTTAGGGCTGTCAGAACTCACTAAAAGAGTAATAAAGAAATAAAGAGGTGTATGCTAAGTCTGATGAGTCCAAAGTAGCTGAGCAACGGCTTGGTTGTCATGAGTTCTGGCGAATAACAAACAGGATTCTAAACCGAAGCGTGTCCTTTATCCGAACCATCATCAATGGATCTGAAGTAATCTCATCAGCATTAGACAAAGCTAAATTCTTTGCCAAGAACTTTGCAGTAAATTCTACTCCATGCCAGCAGGGTCGCCAACCCCGTGTATTTACTCCTGCGCCTGAAAACAAACTATGCGACATTAATATAAATGTGCGTGATGCTGATAAGCTTATCAAAAATCTCGATTCAGTAAAGTAATTGGCCCAAATGGCATTCCAATTATTGTGTTCAATAAGCTTAAACCAGAACTAGCCCCCATACTTACAAAGCTGTTTTAATGTCGTATTAAGGAGAAATCTTTTACAGCGACATGGAAACTGTCTTTAGTCTGCCCCGTATTTAAAATTCAGGTGATCGGTCATCTCTCTCTCAACACAAACCAACCAGTCCTCTGTGCGCCATGACGAAACTATTGGAATCTGTGTTAACCAGAGAAGTGACAACCAGCTAAACAGAAACAGTATCCGCAATGATATGCAATATGGTTTCCGCTCGCCTAGGCATAGAGCTGATGTGATAACAGTAATATCTCACCGGATAAGTGAATCTCTCTCTTGTCAGGAATGTTAATTGTATGCTACTTTGACAGATGTAATTTAAGCTAGCCATAATAATAAGCAAACATACGTGACAAAATACCTAGCAAATATTTTAGGCGACGTGTAGTGATTACGTAGTAAAAATATAGATTTTGAGATGCAATTACGTGGGAGGTCAGTTTTGATACGCTGCCAGATTTATAAATACGGCTGTGACAACGGCATATTCTTTTCGTATTTTTGACTCTAGAATATATATCCGTTAATATCTTATATGTTTTTTTTATATAGACTGATGTGGTTCTCGGTTGATTGACTCTATCTAACTATGTCGGATATATACTTGAAAGTCAAAAGAATGAAAAGAATATTTTGCTGTCACAGCCCTACATAAGAAATTAGCTTTGTGTGAAATTTGCAATAATTGTTTCAGCCTTTTCGGAACCTATGAGGGAGGAACTCACACAAAGCGACTTTTATATAGTAATAGATACAGATATATATAAACTACATTTCGGTAGTTTATATTAAGTTTAGATAAGTTGTATCCCTTTATTTTAATATTCGAAACAGTATAGTACAAATGACCAAGAGCGGATCTGAATTTAAAAATTATTTGCTCTATTACGGCCACTCATATACGCGGGCTTGTTATGACAATATCTGGCCAATCGGGATCATATATCTGATCCATCTAACGTCTTGTTTGGCGAGAAAAGATTCAATAGAAATCCTTTTTAAGAACGAGAGAGCCTGATTTGCAGCAATTTTTAATTCCATAGTGTGTTTCTCCTCTTGGGAAGCTGCGATACTTATTCTTACTTTCGCCATTGCTGGCCCCTTTTACTCGAAATCATCACGATCCGTAGACCGTCTCTGTCCGTCATTCGACTCCAACTGACTCTAATTTTTACGTAGTTAAAAAAATGTCCCTCTGTAAATGAGGTCATTAGTATACGTCACTAAGACAATCACCTGAAGTTTTTACATGTCATTATCTGTTATTATAGTTGTCAGTTATGTTATAATATCTTCAGTTCACATTCCTGGCCAC
Organism: Euprymna scolopes; assembly: GCF_053919585.1. Classification (NCBI taxonomy): domain Eukaryota; kingdom Metazoa; phylum Mollusca; class Cephalopoda; order Sepiida; family Sepiolidae; genus Euprymna; species Euprymna scolopes. The sequence goes on along the minus strand of NC_136521.1, from coordinate 1,761,005 downwards.
TATTAAATGCAAATAAATTGCTAAATATTTTGATTACTCCCGAAAATATTTTAGCTTAGAAAATGTTTTAGTTTGAATAATCATATTAATTGTTGACCAGCAACCTTTCAGCGTTGCCCGGTCAATATCTACCTACCCTCGTGAATTGAAATAAGCGTTTCATTTAATATTCTCTAAATATTTCAGTTTCTGGCAAAACATTGTTGAGTTTGACGGCAATATTTCCAAGTTCAACAAGACACAACATACCGTCCGTGGGTTACATCGGCCGAAACATTGAGTTAAAAACCTGGCCTGAACAGTAGTTGTAATAATGTATCCTTTAAGTAGATGTATAATCTGTTACAGCATCTAAGACCAAGCATCTATTTTTCAATCATCAACATAATCCCTGTCTGACATCAATCGAAATGAATGACTCTCGTCTTGAGAAGGCTCAATGTTTTGAGACACTTTCAGGTCTGGCGTTTACTCCTGATCTGGGATGGAACACGTACATCAAATCCGTTGCCATAGCTGCTGGGAAAATGACGGGATTGTTTTACCGCTCCAGTAGATATCTCACTACTGATGCAATTATCTACCTGTATAAGAGCCAAGTACGTCCAAGGATGGAGTACTGTTGCCATATGTGGCCGGAAGTAGCTAGAAGCAGCTTATCCTTCCTTAACAGAGTTCAAAACAGACTTTATAGCCTAGTGGGGTATGCCCTTATCTTTTCCCTGTGGCCTTTTTCCCACAGAAGAGACGTTGCGAGCCTGTCTCTGCTTTATCGTTATTGAAAATTCGCGTAATTATTAAAGGAAACAAGTTTAGTCTTGGCAGCATTTAATGTGACTTCTATTCTTGTTCCCATTCCAGTACAGATTGGAGGTATCTCTCTAGTGTTTCTGTCATTTCCTTGGATATGTCTTAATTTGTTTTCCCCTCGTGGATATTATATAGTATGGTGTCGTCAGCAAATATACCAATCTCAGAGACAATTTTATAAGGGAGGTAATTTATGAATATTAGGAATAATAAAGCTCCTAGGACACACCCCGGAGGTACGCTCGCAAAACAAGCAACCGATCGATTTGATAAAATATTAATGAATTTCACCGATTTCGATAACAATAAAGGTATGGGAGATTAAATATTAGTTGATCCGTGTTCAATCCTGGACTACGTCGGATCTTCCTTCTTGTGTTTTATATTATCTGCTGATAGGAGTAAAATAATCAAATAATAAAATAACTAAAAATGGTAGAAAATATAAACATTTTGAATAAGTATATTTATTTGTAACTTATTGTTAAATGTTAAGCTTTTTTTGTGCTATTGCGTTCCAAGGACAAATAAATTCTGGAAATAAACATTGATCATGGAAGTATGTTTACTTTCCTGCAAACATTCGCATAATAAATAAAATATATTGTACGTACACACCATTGAATTTAATATCGTTAAAAAGAGCGGGGACAGGTTTATGCTTTTACGAACGATTGTAAAAGAACATAAGTTGGGACGATGTCTTTATTTCTTAAATATTCGTAGAAATAAAGAAAAGAAATCAATAAAAACAAATAAAAATATTGAAAAAACATCTTTTACTTTGTGAATTTTGCTTTTATTTATTCAAACAAAATGTACAGTTCCAATATAGTTTGAAGTCTAGAGTGAGCAGATGTATTTTAAATAATAAACACATTGTTAATTCGCATTTTCTTAATAACTCGAAAACAGATTTGGTTGTATTAGGTCATGTTTACCAGCAGGTATTGCAACGGCTCTTAAGGTAACTGCAGATCTTGGGGTGGCTGGAGAATCTGTTGTAGAGACCCATCATCTTGGGGTAGCTGCTGAACATGTTGGGGTAGTCCCTGTACATGTTTTCCATGCAACAGTAGAACATCATGTCACACCACATCATCTGGATAAAACATTGAATATAAGATTTAGAATGAAAACAATATATAGGAATGTATCCTTTCCTTAATTGTTTTATGATATTGTTCAATAAAATATATAAATAAAATAAAATTATATAAAATTTAATGTAATACCGATTTTCTTCATATTTCACCAGTATGTGTTATATGTTTTCACAGATTTTTTTATATTTCGTAATTATTATTCTTTTTCAAAGTTATTTCTACATGAAATCTACGTATCGTAAGGTGCAGGTGGCAAGAAATAGATGTTCTCTACGTATTATATACATTTTTTATAGCGATAATTTACAAAGGATTAGCCAAATTTATATATATATATATATATATATATGTATATACATATAGATATATATATATACAGAGAGAGAGAGAGAGAGAGAGAGAGAGAGAGAGAGAGAGTCTACTGTTCATTGTAAAGGCTGTTGATATGAAATGAAAAATTAAGAAGCCAACAAGTGCAGAATCTCTTTCAAAAAGTAAACATATTCATTTATCAAAATTAAATTCTATATTTCGATACATAACAGAATCTTCATCAGGAAATACATTTTTTTACGTACCAGAAAAATGGTAGTGTTCGATATATATATATATATATATATATATATGTATGTATATATATATATATATATATAGTTACCTCACATTATTTACTACACCCGTTTATTTATTTATATATTTATTTATTTATCTTAACTTTACTTACTATAAATATGCGCGTGTATATATATGTGTATGTATATATATATATATATATATATATACATACATATATATATACATGTGTATGTTTGTGTCTATATATATGTGTGTTTATATTTTTATGAATATATATATATATATATATATTTATGTAATTGTGTATATGTGTATATGTGTACATGTGTGTGTTTTCATGTATGTATGTGTACACCTACATCTTACTGGATATCTGCGTATCCGCGTACATTATATATATATATATATATATATATATATATATATGTGTGTGTGTTATTGTGTATATATATATATGTAGCTGTATTTATTTATATTAGTATGTATTTGTCTATATGAGTATGTATGTGTGTATATGTCCGTATATAGACACTATATGTCTGCATATAGACACATGTATGTTTGCATGCAAATTGTCTATATACACATGTATGTGCGTATGTGTCTGTATGTGTATGTGTAGATGTAGAAGTGTACATATGTATGTGTCTGTATCTATGCATACTTGCACGTGCGTTGGCGTTTTTTTTAAACCCTTAACTACATAAAATTATCGTAGCTACTAAGAACATTTTAAACGAAACCCTTTACGTGTAAAACATATTTGACAACCTCACTAATCCTTTCTTTCTCTCGCCCTCTTCCCTCTCTATTTCTCTCCCCCTCTCTCTCTCCGTCTCTCTCTCTCTCATCTTAAAACTTAAAAACTAAAATTGAAATTTCTCCCCCCTCGTTTCCTTTACCACCTTTTACCTCCCTCTCTCCCCTCCCCCTTCTTATATCCATGTATCTCCAACCACGCCGACCTCAATCAGCTACCTCCCCCCACACACTACAACCTAATGTATTTTAACCTTCAAAACTTAAATAGTGTCGATACCCATATCTTTCCCACTTAATATCTCTTAATACCCCCTTTTTTTCATACTTCCTATAAAACACTTCTTCCAAATATTAACAACTATTTATGTGAGGTGTGACGAGGCTGTTGGATCGTAAACATGGTCCAACATCTGAAACATATGTAACCGAAGAGATGAAACGGTAATAAAGATATAAAACATATATATATATATATATATATATATATATATATATATATATATATACTGTGTGTGTGTTTGTGTATGTATATATATATATGTATAAATAGGTATATATATATATATATATATATATATATATATATATATGACTACTTTGTTGAATCACATAAATTAATATACGAAATTATAATTTTATGCGTAAGCTTTAATTATTTACTTCAACAGTGCTCAATACATAGGTAGAGCTACGTAGTAAGTTTTAAAAATATATATGGCAATATGTATATATATATATATATATATATATATATATATAGAGAGAGAGAGAGAGAGAGAGAGATTTATATCTTACTATATATATAGAGTGGGTAACACTCAATCCGGATATTTACTGTACACACACACACACACACACACACACACACACATATATATATATATATATATATATACATATATATATATATAGTAAACACTATGATAAAATCATGGATATCGTAATAAATATAATAATAGATGGTTTTACGATGCAATATAGAATCAGTACAGGTTATGTAATAGAGATCCGGGTGTCGAAAAGAAATTTCAGATGTTTTCCACTGATGGCCTAAATGAGGTCTAAACTCGTGTCTTTGACATCTTTTTTTTCACTTTCATAGATGATATGAGCTGCGACTTGTAATATTGTTTAAATAATTGTCAACTCTTACATTATGAAAATTCTACGTGTGTGTATAATTGATATTTAGATTATTTTTTTTTACAATATTAGCTTAAATGTATCAATAAATTTACAAACGAATCATATGCTGTACAAGGCGTTAAAACTTACCTGATCGCCCATGAACCATTGGCTTCCACCATTGCGCATGCATAGTGTTCTTTCCATGAAGGGCATAATACGGTTAAAGGTGTTCATGTATCTCCAATACATGTAATTCTAAAACAAAATAGAAAGGAAGAATAATTTGTTACATATTGATTGCAATGTGAAATCATGTGCTTTACCAGTAACACATTTCAGGACAACCAGAAACTTCAAAAACAATATTTCAAGTGAAACAAAATTTATAAAAATGTTTGTATGTTAATTATAACGCGATGTGTCTACATGATTATAATCCGCGACTTCTCAATTACTTTTTTTAAAATATATGAAAATATAATGAAAATATATTGAAGTTATCTATCTGGCGAAGATTTTTCTTGCCGGGATGAGCGTAGAGGAACAATCATTATCTCAAAATATTTACAAGGACAAAACGAGAATGTTTGCTACGTGTTCCTTTCCTCTCGACAGGCTGATAGTAAAGGTAGAACGTGATAAGCAGACCAGCACCAATCGTCGACCTCATATATATATATATATATATATATATATATATATATATATATATATATATATATATATATATATATATATATATATATATACACAAAGAGATGTGCCGGCGACTACCATCTCGCAAGAGCGTTTCCACTGTCACATGCCTCGGAGTGAAAACAACAGAATCCTTCCGCCTGCGTGACTGGAATGAGTCTGTCAAAATGATAACAACGAGACTCTCGCGGCATCCAATTAAGAAAACCGGCAGGCTCTGGACTGCGAGTAAAAGAGTGGGTAACACTTATCCCGGATAGAATAAGGGTTGCCTAAACACTAGATGCCACCAGACATGGGGCGAGATGCATTGCGCTTAATGTCTCTGCAGCGCCGTTGTGCAGACTATCGTAGATATCATCACGGACTGTCCTTTGAACGAGCCATTTTCCGATGAGGGCCTGATAGTGTCCGCGGGCACTACCCGACGATGGATCGTGAGATGAAGCGACATGCTTTGATGGTGAATCCAACGAAAAACTGAAGTTTCCGATTATTCATTTAAAATTATATTTGAAATGGCCGTTGTGTGATATCCTGGGGAGTAACCTATATCTTTAATTACTTTACCCTGCTTAGTCCCATGAGGTGTCTTTTCATTCTTATTTTGATTTAGTGCTCATAATTCCTAGACGGCACTTTATTCCCTTTCCCAGTAGTCTCCTGACTCAATGACTTTATAACTCACCTGGTATAGCGCAGATGCATCTCAGTTTTATTTGGGGGTAAATCAGATTGAACGGTAATGTTGATGTAATGAACTCATATTTCTTTTTCTTTTAATTTATGAACTCATATTCCTTTTTCTTTAATTTATGGAAACATTTTGTGTCTATATTTTAGAGCACACATTATTTTCTCTTGCTATTTCAACTCATGGAAACATGTTGTGTTCGTCATAGATATTAAAAAATAACCCAAACAAGAGTAATGTGATGTAAATGCAATTCTCTATCTATATAAAAGCCAAGTACGTCCTAGGATGGAATACTGCTGCCATGTCTGGGCAGGAGCTGCTAAAAACAGCCTATCCTGCCTTGACAGAGTGCAAACTAGACTTCGTGGCTTAGTGGTGGATGCCCTTTTCTCTACCCTGCAACCATCTCCCACAGAAGAGACGTTGCGAGCCTCTCCTTGTTTTATCGTTATTTCCATGGCAGGTGCTCGTCTGAACTCCAATCTCTGGTCCCCCCACGCCAATCTTTCACGAAAAACACCCGTCTAGCTGAATCCACTGTGAAAAATTTCCCTCACTCTTTATCTGTGCCTAAATCAAAACGTGGATTCCTTGAACAAAGCTTATTTCTTAGAACTGCACGCTTGTGGAACTCTGTTCCGTCTGCCTGCTTCCCACCTGACTACAGCTTGAATGTGTTCAAGTCCAACATTCACAAATTCCTAATGAACCGCCCCTTAAGTAACCAATTCATCAAATCTCCACATCAACGGACTGTACTTGCAATAACCTTTATCCCCGGGTGGCTTCCGGGCCTTGATGAGTGGTGACCACCGTGTAAAACAAAATAACACAAACAAGATAAATGTGATGTAAATCTAAGATTTTAAAAAAATTTACTTAGTTTTATCATTTATTGTATTGTATTATCTTATATTTATATCAACAAGCTACAAGATATACAAACTATTTTACGTAACTGTACTCAGGTGACTATTGCAAGATTAAATTCTTAAGATATAATTAAACAAGATGTTTTTTTTTTCTCCATTCGTACCGGACCTGTAATCAACTAAGCTTTACTTGTATATAAAAGAAACGTGTGTATATGTTCATTGCTATACACTCCGAAACGTCTGGGCTGATTTTTTTTTTAATCATAGAAATACATTTACGTATCTGTGGATTTTCTTGAGTAAGTTTTGTATCGGAATTCCTAAGATAAGTACTGAATATCGATATCCAAACAATCCAATTAAAAAAGAAAGGGTTATTTTTATTGTATTCTCACCCCAATCAAGGCAACTTTGATGTAGGGGGCTATGATATGGGACATAATTTGCAGGAGTAACACGTAGGGAGTTGAGCAACAAGATGTCTGTTTACACAACGCTCGAATTTTTGCATGGCAATACAGTCAGAGATACTTGAACGCAGATGTGAATTCCAAAAGCTAGCAGTCCTAGGAAAGAAACTATTGGATAGAAAAATTTCTTGCAACTAAGAAATTTACTGTGTGGGAGTGGTAATTTGGCTACTTCTCGAGGTTTTCCGGCTATTTACTTCAAGGGTTGGACAAAGGTGTGTGATTCGTTGGAGGACCTACCATTAAAATACTAGTAAATCAGTCAGAGGGATGCAACATTTCGTCGATGGGGGAGCGGTTGGAACCTAGCTGATGACACATAATCAAAATGTTCGTATCTTACTAAAAATATAACTTAACAGCACAATTGCATTTGAGGAGTGTTGTCTCCGCACAAGCAAAAGGGTTCTACATATCAAATAAATATAAGGTTCTTCCATATGACATAGGCAGGTTCGAAATAGATGCTTTTGTTTAACGCAAAATTTAAAGGTGCTACTTGACTTTTGAATTTAAACTTTAATTAAATCTGTTATACATATTAAAAACAATTAAACGTAAATTCTAGACAGAGATACGCAGTTGCACTTTTGAATAAATTTACCGCGGAGAGGCATGTGATCTTTCATAGCGGTGCATCTCAGGGCAATCAATCGATTTGATTGAAAAATGGGTAATTTCACTTCAGTTTAATTCATATTGTTTAAAATTTTAAAGACTTCTATTTATATTGTTTACAATTATAAAGACTTACATTTATATTGTTTAAAATTAAACATAAACAAGGTTTCTATTGTTCCTATTTACTGGCCTTTTAACGAGGGCAGAGTTAGACACAATGTGGGGTTTTTGTGTGGGGAAAACTTTGCTCCCCATAAATGGACACTCGGAATAGGAACCAAAATAAAAATTCACAGCTATGATAGACATTTCCTCCATTGAACGAGGATAGAAAAGGTAAAATGCATCATCAGAACAAATTTTACGATGTAATCCTAGCCCGAAGGTCAAACTTATTTATCTTGTTTAAAATTATAAAAAAATCCATTCATAGTAATTGTCTGTATTTTTGAGATGAGTTGCTTTCATTGATTGAGATTGTCGGACTGACTTCCTCATCTTGGTTGTTATTGTCACAACGTTTCGGCCGTTTTGCCCTCCGGCCTTCGTCAGGTGACAATAACAACCAAGATGAGGAAGTAAGTCCGACAATCTCAATCAAATCCATTCATATTGCTTAAAATAAAAAAAATAATAATGTTTTATATTGTTTAAAGTTATACAAAGTTTCATTTATATTGTTTAAAAAATTTTTTTAATTTTCTGGATATATTGTTTAGAATTCATAAAAATGTTTATTATTTTTAATAAAGTCATGATTATATTGTTTAATTTTGGAAAAAAAAAGTAGTTCCGCTTATTTAAAGCTTGTAATGTCCAAAATACCGATAATATTTACATAATTGTTGCATATTATTTCCACAGACACACAACGGTTATTGGGGAAATTTGGTTCATTTAATCTGATGTATGGGTCGAGAGTATTTGGAGTGCGGAGTATTCGATAGTTCTCATTCAGTCCCGCGCATTATACTAATAAACTACTTTTACAGTGCTAAATTTTCTAGAGAATGGTATACTTCAATAGTGTTCTATATTATTTATCGTAAGTATATCTAAATATCTCACAGTGGTTAGGTCTACATCATGTTGTCGTATACGAAGCTAACTTACAGGTGGACCTCGTGTTCTGAATCACAAGGTAAATGTTTTACCAAAAATGCGATAAACAAATTAACATTATATAATTTGCGTTAGCGTCTTCATTTCATTTCTTTCACACAAACAAAAAAAACAAAACAGACTTACATCGTAGTTGCTGCAGTTGCCTTCTCCACCGAAACCGTAGTCATTCATGTTGTACTAAAAATAGAAAACAAAGATGGCGTCATGTGTATAATTTGTTTTTGTGATTATTAACAGTAATGTAATAATAGGATTTTAATAATTGGACAATTTATATCTAAAAAGAAATTAATTAACTGATATTTTTTTCAAATCAATTTTAAAAGCAAATTTTTGTGGGGAAAGTACAAAACCTTACAATCAGAGTCACACACATACACTCACACACACACGCACGACCACACACAGAGAGAAATATATACTTACATATATATATATATATATATATATATATATAAACAAATAAATTAATGGATAGATATACTTTGAATTCAACACCATCTGAACACCAATCTATCACCTTCGCTTGTCAAACTTTCACAAAAAACAATCGACTAGCTAAAACCACTATATATGATTTTCTCCATTCTCTTACTGTGATTAAATAAAATATTGTTAATACTCGTCTCCCTCCCATTAATTATCTCTTACCCCCCTCTGTATTTCGTATTTCTTCTTCTAAAACACTTCTTCCTTATACTAACAGCCGTTTCTCTAAGGTCTGACCAGGCTGTTGGATCGTAAACATAGTTCAACATCCGAAGCATATGCAACTCAACAGATAAAATGGTAATAAAAAATAAAACACATATTTGCTCTGCAATAGTATTGAGCACTCTCTTCAGATTTTACTAATTGCCAATTTAAACACACACATATATATACGCGCACACACATTTATATATATATATATATATATATATTTATATATATATATATATATATATATGAATATATATATATATATAGAGAGAGAGAGAGAGAGAGAAAGAAAGAGAGAGAGGCGGCGAGGGGCGCACAATACAGACTATAAAGAAATTGATCCGTATTAAAAAAAAATCCATTAATTTAATTGATTAAAAATATTATTATTTTATGTTTGATACACATTTTAATTACTACTAACAATGTAAATATATAAAGATATAAACATATTATGCGTACACTTATATTGAGATGGCAGCATATATGTACACACACACACACACACACACACATATATATATATATATAACACGGAAATTACATAGTTGTCGATGCAATAATTTATTTCAACCTTATTGCATCGACAATTATGTAATTTCCGTGTTATATTTTTATGTTATTGCTCTGTTTACCACATTGAACTCTCATACCCGGATTTCCTCCTGGAATTATTCCATTATAACACTATATATATATATATATATATATATATATATATATATATATATATATATATATATATACACAGAGAGAGAAAGATAGGTAAAGGTAGATATATATATATATAGATAAAGAAAGAAAGAAAGGGAAAGAAGGAGAGCAATAAATTTGAAGTAATTTCCATGAACAATTTACAATATTCTACAATTACTGATTCACCCTGAAACGCCCGTTTTTCCAATGGTAGTACCTCATATAATCGTGCATGATTTCATAGAAGCAATCAGCCGTGTAGTCACACCTCATCATATCCATGGAACTCCTGGGGTAGAAATCTACAAAGAAAATAACGTATTTATTCATATATGTTTTAAATTTTCAACTAACACGTTTTCACATTAGATAAAACATGCAACGCGTTCATCTCCCATTGTTAATCCTCTTTATACCTGATGCGGGTGTTTATTGGCGCATAACTTCCATATATATCCAGATTTTCAAGGATTTTAATATAGTAACTATTGTGCCAATGAAATAGAGCAATTACTGTGTAATTTTTGCGTTGGAAGACTATAGATATTTCAAGGCAATATACAACAAATAAAAGGTTAACGTTCGAACTCTCAGTGTTATATTGTTGGTCCGGGTAGCCTAATCGTTGGCGATTGTCAGTTAATATAAATATTTCGAGAACAAAAAGGAATGGTTACAAATATAGATATGCTTGTATACTAAGAATAATGTTTATCCATTTATTTATCGCGGGCTATTATCCTCATCTTCTAATTGCTGTTTCAAGAGGTTTCGACCAATTATTCCTCTGGCCCTTTGTTAGGTGCTAAACCGCGACGAAATAGGAATGCTTAATCTCCTAACTGCCTTCCATAGTCGTTGTTGACTCTCCTGCTTTGGCCAACTAAGCCTCTGGCCAGCTTTGTATAGGATTGAAACCGCTATCTGCAGACAATGCTCACCTGGAATCGTAGAGATTCAACGTCTCCATCAACTGTTCCACGGGGCCTAATGGGTAACCACGGTCGTATTTTCCACAACAACTACAAGATGAGGGTAATAGTCCGCAGTAAATAAATGGATATATAATACAAATTACTCATCTTAAAAAGAGGTTCAATTAATTAAATCATATAAGAAGAAGAATTTTAGAATAATATAATATGTATGTTAAATATTATACATTTGGAATGTTAGCATAAGCGAGCGTTATGATAATATTTATCAGAACATCAAATTTTAAGATGGCTTAGTGATGACGTCACGAACGAACAAAAGCAAAATATAACACAAGACCGTTTTTAATGTGAGGGGAAAACCAGCTCTCCAAAAGAAGGAGCACTCTGGTAGGGAACAAAAATAATAATTGTCTCAGTCTAGAGGGGTTTCCGCCCAATAACAGAGACAAATTTTCTTAAGAGCAGCATCTTGGCCCGAAGGCCAAGAACAGAAAAAGGGTATGCCTTGTTCCCCGCGTAATTGATTAGAGGTAAAATTTACCAATATGTAGATCACTATAAGAGTGACAAACCCCTAAGGGAATCCGGAGGAAATAAAAGGCATATATAAAAAGAAGCTATAATTCGTGTCTTGATGTAATTAATGATTATGCATAAAGAAATGTTTGGATACCAAATATAATGTTATTTAACGGACTGGGTATTATACGATAATATAATATACATGGTAAATATTTTACAATAAATTTTTAATGTTAGCATGAGCAAAGGTTAGGATAATATTTATCAGAACATGAACATTGAAGATGACTTCCTGATGAAGTTAGGAACTAACAGAGGGAGGATTGTAATATAGACACGTTAATCAGTTGGCCAGAGAGAGAAAGAGAGAGAGAGAGAGAAAGAGATAGACAGAGAGAGAGAGCTAATAAAGAGAGAGAGAGCGAGAGAGAGATAGTACTTAGCAAAAATGCGTTGAGGATTGGATGGATAATGTTCTCTGAACACCTGTGAAAGTGAGCCGAAGTAAAAATTACCGAAATGGAAACCGCTATAAATAAGCGTGCCAAACTCTGGAGGGAATCCAGACGAAATAAAAACGCATGTATAAACAACTATAATTCGCGTCTTGCTGTTTCCTTTCGCAGAAGGAATGTAGACAACATAATGAGCTCGTTCAACTTGTCAAATAAAAGACAAAAACTATGTTATTCGTCATGTGAAGAAAAACTGTCTTGGTTTTTATTGTCCTGTTATAAGCATCCGCATATATGAACATTATATAACCACAATGAACTGTAAATAACCCAAACGAAAAAACACACCAAGACGATCACATTTATATGCATAAACGAATGTATATATACAACGTACACGGGTTGGTTATATGGACCAGCATAGAACATAGAATTACGGTTTTGGTTATACAAGCAGCCTGCAATACAACATCAGTTTCACTAGTTTGAATAATTAATCTGCAAAAATTAAGGATTTTTTTAAACACTATTTTGCTTATGAGATTTTCGTATGGATAAAATATTGTATCTTAAATTAAGGTTTATATTATATATAAAGATAGAGATAAAATGTACTTACTGTATTCGCGGGCCAAGTACCTGCAGATAGCCATTGTTTCGGACATCCTCATGCCTCCGTCCATCTCCAAACAGGGAAGGTAATTACAAGGGAAATCTAAAAGAAGCATCAAATTTCAATTATTGTCAAATTCGCTTAAATATATTTCAATTCATCTAAATGCCGTATATAATATAATATAATAAAGTCAACTGACTTTTTTATTTAATTGGAAGGTTAAATCTCTTACAATGGGTGAATGCAATAAAAAACCTAATGTATATCAATATTATTATTCGATATATATATATATAAATATATATATATATATATGTGTGTGTGTGTGTGTGTGTGTGTGTATATGTATATATAAATCAAACGCCTGGTTTATTCCAAATCGATAAATTAGAAATTTACACGCCCGTTTTCCGTGAAATTTTATAAGAGTGGCTGTTTATCATCTAGTTATGTTTTTAAATGTTAAAAATTAAAAAAATATTAATATATCAAAAAAAAAAATAGTATTCGACTTCGTTTCTTTTCAGTCGACCATTTCGAAATAACGAAAAATAACGATTCTGACTATACGTGCGTATAAAACCAACTTTTTTTTAACAATCATTAAAAGAGTAACACAGAAATTGTAAATTTAAGAAATAAAGCATAAGTAAAAAACATTATTGGTACTTCTGCATTTAAGGAACCAAACGTAACTCAGCTTGTGTCTCGGATTTCTCCGGAACACACAGACGAAAGAAAGAAAGAAAGAAACAATTCGATCAGTGTATGCGTGTTCCTCCCGGACATAACAACATAACGAAAAAAAACCCTACTCGCCGGGCATCTGCAATATATATATATATACATATATATATATATATATATATATATATATATATATATATATATAAATATATATACTCAAAACCTAGAAAGCCGTTCTTAATAATGGGGTAGGGTGTATTCCTAAAGCCGTTTTTAACATGAGGAGGTTGAGGTGTTTATAAAAGGCTGGGGCAAGTCGTAGAAATTAACGAAGTTGCTATTATTTATTGCAAAAAATGCTAAAACTTTATTTTTGTGACAAAAAAACATGTTATTTTTTACAAACATTTATTAAGAAAAAATACAAATAACCGGTAGTTTTTTTTTTTTTGTATTTTTGTGTTTTTTATTTAAAATTGTACTTTACTTTTTCTTTCACATAGCGTTGTTATTATTTCCTCGACAACGCTGGACTTTATCCGGCTGTTGACGTTATGCTCCGGTGAAAGTCGAACGCTGAGAAAATAATTACACAATACTTAATGTTTAATTCATTCAATCAGTCTTTGGAAAATTAATATTTGAAATAAAGTGACGCATATGCACTTACGTTACCGTGCTATTTATTAAAATTAGTATTTACATGTAAAATTCAGTTTTTAAAATATCTTTTTTGTTTATTAAATTATTAGGTAGAAGTACAGATAACCCAGTCGATGTCTAATTTGTAAAAAATCTAACTCCCGAAAAAAACAAAAACAAAAAAAAACATTACTTTGGATTGTAACAAAAATTAAAATTCCCCCAGTCTCGAAGGATTTCTCTACTAATCGAGGAAAAAACGGTGAAGTGTACTTCCCCCGTTGTTTCTCTCCCACTCTCTTCCTCTATTAATAACTCTCTCCATCCATCCCCCTCTCTCTCTATCCCTCTATATCACAATCTCTATCTCTCTTTTTGCCACTTTATCTCTCTTAAACCCTCTATCTCTCTCCCCTTCTCTCTTTTCCTCTGCGTCGCTCCCTCTCTAATTCTAACTCTTCCTCTATCTCTCTCTATTTACTTCTCTTTCTGTATTTCCCTATCACCTTGTCTTTTCTATCTATATATCTTCCTGTCTATCTATCCATCTCTAATCACTCATTTTATTTTAGTCTCCTCAATTAATTACTGTGAATAAGGCATTCTCAAACATGGATAAATCCTATTTTAGTCACCTAATTTACTTATTGTGAGAATAGAAGTTATTTGAAAATTACTTTGAACAGCACCAGGAGTGACTGGTAAAACATTTCTAATTAACTTGATTTTGGCAGCCATTCAGTGATAAAGTGACATAGCCCTTGCTGCATGTTGAATACCTGCGACCTTGCTATCAAGTTGAAGTAGTACTTATTCTACTTTAACACTACTATTAAACATCAATTTTTCAAAAATCTCATGTTCAACATCTCCAAAACATCCAGTATGGGGGAAAATATTGTAGAAACGCTAATTTATTGTTTGGGATGAATGCATAATGGTACGCAAATAATCACTTGAGGCTCTTGTTCGATCTTTGCAAGATTTGCACAGTAATGACAGACAATTTGGGAATACAATAATATTGCTTGCAGGAGTTTTCAGACAAATGCTATCTGTAATTCTTCAATCAACACCGGTAAATGAAATAAATGCTTTCTCTCAAATATTCTACTTTTTGGTGAAAAGACATATAACTTAACTCAAAATATTCATATCCAGTTGCAGACTGCTTGATTTGCACAGAAATGTTTGCATCACTTGTGAGAAAATGGGCACGGAAAAGTGCAGGCTGATCCGAGTTAAGGGCAACATTCTTTGACTTTTAACTTCTGTAATTTTATTGCATCAAAAGAAGAATCGGTTAAAAAATATTTTCCAGATATTCAAATTAATTATACGACTTCCACGTTACTGAGTAAACGAGCTATTTTTGCAGCTCAATACAAAGACGTCCATATACTTCAACGTAAAATTCCAAGTGAGGTAATTACATACACATCCATCGGCACTGTTGTGGAAGCAGATAATGTGGTTAATTATCCAACAACTAGATTTACCAGAGATGCCTCCGCATATACTGTCACTGTAAATTGGTGTACTAATTATCATGTTGCGAAATATAAACCAATCCAAGCTTTGCAATGGCACATGGCTTGCAGCAAAAAAACCCAAAAAAACTGACAAACACTATCATAGAAGCAACAACCTTAACAGGACCTTTCACAGGTGAAGATATCTTCATTGCACGCATTCCTATGATCCCCCATGATACACCATTCCACTTTAGGAAACTGCCTTTTCCAATTTTATTGTCGTTTGCAATAACCATCAACAAAGCTCAGGGAACAATCTTTACAATTGTGTGGCTTACAGCTACACACTGACTCTTTTTTCACATGGACAATTTATGTTATGTGTTCAAGAGTCACCAAACCAGAAAATCTCTACATCAGCTAAGAAAATGGAACAACAAAAACTGTGTACCTATACGAAATGTGAAATTAAACCTATAAGAAACATGCATTTTCTCATTTTGGAACTTTTTCCATTGCGCCAATTTGAGCCACAGCAACGCGTGGTAGGGTACAGCGAGTATATATATATATATATATATATATATATATATATATATATATATATATATATATATATATATATATTGTGAATTTGGAGACAGAAATAAATCTCACAGGTAAGAAAGACATGTTTTTATAACATGAATAGGCTAGCCAAATTAATCATGAGCAAAATATTCTTGTGTATAAGAAAGGCGGAATTTGATCAACATTGCTGAGGAGCCATGATTAAATATACTGTTCTGTTTCTAATTCACCAAAACAGTGTTTGATGGTAAATAACTAATTACTCTTTTAATTAAAATTAGGGCTATTTAAAATTCGAGAAATCAAGTTGATTTCCCCAAATAAGCTTAATAATAATAATAATAATAATAATAATAATAATAATAATAATAGCATATTACAAATAATCCATAATACATTAAATACATAAATTAGAATAAACAAAAGGATATAAATTATTTCTACCTATTTCACCATAAAACATTGAGTAAATAATCTATATTTTTATACGATAGCGTGTGTGTTCTTTTGCGTGTAACGCTTTCCGGCAAATTTGATTGGTTGAGATTTAATTCTGGAATAGACGATTAATTTCAAAATACACATTTACGAACGCTCCAGATTGCATTTGATTATCACCGCTATATATATTTTTTTTTAAATTCTATAAAATATAGGGTTTTATCTTTACATAGTTGTTAAGAAATAACTGATTTTTAGTTATTCCGTAATAAAAAAAAAATATTATATCTCTCGGCCGGCGGGGACAAAAGTTGAGCAGTTATTTGTTTTATCTGTATAAATTAAAATATCATATTAAAGCATATTTTACGACCAGACTATACCAGGCGCCCCTGCTAGCTTAGATATATACTTTTGCAGTTTTAACAAAAGAAATACAATAATATCAAGGCATCTCCATTTACGCTGAACATCCACAAAAAAATGCTAACATCAATATATTACATATGAGCGAGTACACTGTGGAATTCCCACAGGTCCGGATAGTTATAATTAATATAATAGCAATATATAAACATATAATATAGCGAATTTAAATAATCTTAAATAAATACAATGTAATACACTTAACTAAGAAGAAATATTTGGATTAAATTAAAACTCAATCTATATAAAAGATAACATGGTTACCGTTCTTAGATCAGCTCACAAATTAGTCTCCCTTTATTAATTAATTTGAATTCAAATTTTATTGTTTTAATCGTTTCTCAACTAGAACGCGGAAAACAAAAACAAACAAATCAATTAATAAACTTATTGTTATGTATAAAATACAAATAATTTATATATGCAGATCCAAAGAAATATAAATAATGCTGAATTTACGAAAGTGCCTCACTAAAAAAGATCTAATTATAGTTTAAAATATAATAAAATATTAAATAATATGTTTAAGGCCATAATTAGCATTTACAGAAGCGCGTTTGAACCAACGCCAAACATATATCTGCCCGAAGAAATCTTTTTCGAAATATAACGGAACACTGATATTCCATAAGATCAACAGACACAGGTAATCACAGTATAAATATGAATAAAATTGTGTGTATGAAATATATAATCATATACACATGTATTTGTAGTTGGATAAATACAGCTTTTCTTCATCTGCTACAGTCTGTGTAGTTATATTAACTTTACCTTCTACATATTATATTTAACTATATTGATGCGTGCGTATTTTACGACCGGTAGACGCTGGAAGTCCTGCTCGTATATATATATATATATATATATATATATATATATATATATATATATATATATATATATATATATATATATATATAGTAAGTTATAAAATATATATGGCAATAAAGCTACACAGAATGTTACGCGTTTCATTCTTGTAAGAATTCGTCAGGCTATATGTGGGAGTTGTAGAATAGAACTCAAGTAAAGTACTCGATTATAAAGAAAAATCAATATAAATAAAAATTTGACAGAAGTCAGGAAAATATCGATAAAGCTGGTTTTAAATCCGACATAAGGGAGACCAATATATATATATATATATATATATATATATATATATATATATATATATATATATGTGTGTGTGTGTGTGTGTGTGTGTGTGTGTGTGTGTGTGCGTGTTTGTACGCCTTTTCCTTATTAATATTACACTGATTTTTGTCACATCTATCTCTATAGACAAAGCTATTTCTTCCACCTAAGCTCTCTATAATTCCGCTCTCATATAAACTTCCATCCCCTCTAATTTTTGACCGATTTATCTTTCGTTGCAAGCTGTATGGCGTAAGTTCTTGATGAGCCGTTCCATATAAGTTATCAAATTTAACAAATTTTCATTACTAATGATTATTATATTGTCCAATTTCTACTGTACACTCTTTAACCCTTATCCTTGAGTGGCCTCTTGGCCTTGATAATGAGTTGATACCTATGAAAAAAAAAAGAAAAAGTCCAATGTGAACAAGTTCTAATTGAATCGTCCCCCTAAGTAATCCAAGTTACAAAATTCCCACTGTTTACTATGCTAAAATCACAATGACTAATGTATACCTATTAACCCTTATCCTCGAGTGCCCTCTGGGCCTTGATAAGTGGTGACACCCTTGTAAAAAAAAAAAAGAAAAAGAAAGATGTTTTATGGTACAAGTCTCATCTTTATATCTTTTTAACTATTTTAGTTTTAAAAAATAGAGGGCTACACTTTTGGAAATATATTTGAAATACATAGTGCGCACCGAAAGCCCATGCACTACGAGCGTTCATCTTTGGAAAACGTGCATTGAGAATAATAAATTCTAGAACACAAAATGTCACATTTTTTATGATACACCTCCGTGCTTCTTAACTCATTCATACTTTGACTTAATAAAGTACGCGGCTGTACTTTCGAAATTACCTTCGTATGGCAAAGTGTGCTTCGGGCGACCATACATATAGTGGTGATTAGGTAAAAATTAAAAAAAAAACTGGAACAAAAGAGGTCACAGGTTTTAATGGTGTTACATGATAAGGGCTGCCCCCTTTTCATGTAAGTATAAAAATGGAGAATTTAGTTTAAAATGAAAATGAAATGGCATCTGCGAAATTCGAACCTCGTAATCTAGGTTTTAGAAATGGATTACGTGTGGGAATTTAAAAATGTAAAACAAACTTGTTTAGAATATAGATAAAATATCTAAGAAAAGAATGTGAGCTGTCAAGTTTGTTATGAAATTTTAAATTGAAAGAATGCAGCTTATAAGATACTGTTTTTAACATATTGGATAAATAGGTTACAGAGAAATAGGAAAAGTTTTGGACACGTATGTCCAGGACACGTGAAAGAAAAACACGTTTTAACATGTGTATGACGTCACGGAAAATAGAAAGTTCTAGGAATAGAGAAAAACTTTAGTTAGAGTTAGACAGTCAGAGTGAGAAAACTCGGGGAGATTCAGTTGTCTAGGAGCGAGACGTCACTTGAAGAAAAAAATGTGAAACTTTGAATTCTTGAGGATCGAAACCCGGCCGGTCGTGTGAGAAATAAACCATTACGTGTTTTGTAAAGCTCGTCTTGTGTCTTATGCTTCTTACAGAAAGGTAAAGTCCAATTGTATTATATATTTGTGTTATATGTCTTTACATACACGTCTCAACATCATCATGTCCGAACTGTCTGAACAATATGTCCTCACTCAAAGAGCTTTCTTCTTCTTCCATTCAACACAATTAAGGAATGCACTTTTAATATATAAGAATCTCTCCTAACATGAACAATATCTCTCAAAGTCTCTATTACAACATCAATCTCTCTCAGAGTCTTCTAACATCCCTCACTGTAATAAGACTCTTACTCTCTCTCTCTAAGACTCATCTTTTAATAAGACTCTCTCAATGAAATACCTATATAACAATGGTACTACTCCTATTTTCGTAGCCCTTCAGCTTTCTTTGTAAAAAAAAATAAGAGGCGTTACGTTTAGAACGACCAATGTATGGAAAGTGCATTTTGATTCCCATGCATTTCTATCGTTCCTCGCTGTCAAAAGTGCATTTGGAATGATGGAAACGATGTAGAATAAT
The DNA here is from genome assembly GCF_053919585.1 of Euprymna scolopes. Classification (NCBI taxonomy): domain Eukaryota; kingdom Metazoa; phylum Mollusca; class Cephalopoda; order Sepiida; family Sepiolidae; genus Euprymna; species Euprymna scolopes. The sequence goes on along the minus strand of NC_136521.1, from coordinate 1,740,798 downwards.
CTTATATATAAAAAGCTATATGTCTGCCTGTCCGTATGTCTCTTTCTATACTTTTTAAACTCTATCTCTTCTGAAACTAAAAGTCGCAGAGCGGCATTAAAGACCTGAAATTATTTGATATCTTGCAGATTGTTTCTTATTAGTCTTTAGTCGGTTAAAATAGTTTTTAAGAGGTCAAAAAGGAGTCAGAATTGATAAAATCGTTATAAATTTTGTATATTCATCTTAATATACTTTTAATCAGTTTATATTCGTATCACGTTGGTACAGTGGTAACGTCACAATCGTTGAATGCTGCCGTTTTACATTTGGTTTCAGTTGTAGCTGATAGCAGCCAAACCTTTTTTTGACTTTTATAATCACGGCTCTATAACAATATAGACGAAATCTGGACAAATTAAATTGTCGTATTCAAGCGTATTTTACAGCCGAGCGAAGCCCCCCTTCCTGCAAGTAAATATATAATTAGTATCAGTTTCGACTTCAGAGCTTTACATCATTAAATTAAAGATACTATTATTTTGTTGTTTTGGAACAAGCCTCGTAATAACTAATCTTTCTAAAGTTTTCAATAAACGATTCTTACCATTCCTGTAACGATCCCAGTCGGAGAATTCATATCTCTTGTCCATGTATTTGACGCCGGCCATATGGAACATCATACGCATGCACTCGGCACGGCCGCGGCCATTGAAGTAATGGCGGGTGTAGTTAGGCATGGCTGGAGTCTCTGTTGAACTTCTTCGAGCAACTGCAAGTTTGTCTTTGCTGACAACGGCATGAAAACATCTGTATTTATTCTCTGTGACTTAATTAAGCTGTTTATTGAAATGACTAGTAAACGGAAATGAATTCAAATCCGACTACTAAATTTTACTCAGTTCAAAGCCGATTATTTTATTTGTACTTTAAAGATTGACCAGGTTTGAGTTTTCTTTTTAAAATAAAATTATGTGCCTTAGTATTTATTCTGGGGTATTAATTACTCTGAAATGTACCGATTTCACTTCTGTTAAATAAAAGTATTTTCCTCGTAATTGTTGTCTAAAAAAATAAACAAAACCTTTATTCAACAATCTAGAACATTACTTGGCCTTTTGGCTAGGCACAAAGTGTATTACCTGTTCTGATACTACACTTCATCTTTTTCTTCCTCGATCACTTGGTTAGTAATCTTTCTAGACTATGATATGTTTTTATGGGGTTTTATTACTGTACACATAGATTCGAAAAAGTTGTCAAAAAACAAATATATAACAAATAAATGTTATCAAAGGCAAGATAAGTTACTTTTCTACCAAAATGGATATATTTTTCGTGTTTTTATTCAATGTAACATATTTATTCAGCTCGAAAAACATACAGTGTTTACCGATGTATTGAAAAATTTAAGATGGCATCTCACACCTTCTTTAACACCGTAAGTTTGGGAAAAGGTGTTATAAATAAAAAAAAACTATACAAAATACTATTAAAAACCCGCCGAATATATGTCAACCTATGTCACGGTAGCATATATTGAGCGAATTTTTAACAGTATTTTAACCGTTTTTTTTATTTATAACACCTTTATTTATAACACCTTTTCCCAAACTTACCGGCGTTGCTCGGTTTATACATGACTGCTCCTGAATAGAATTATAAACACACCTTTCTCGAAAACAAATTAAACTACGGTCGTAATAGGTGACGATTGCCGTCTCTGGAAGAAAACGGACCCTGGTCACCGTGCCCCAAATAAAATAATCTAGCTTCCACTATCGAGCATTTTTTTTTTTAGTGGCAGCTAGTTGAAGCTTCTGCCTGTGATTGGCAGTACTGTTTGTTAGTTGTGATTAGTTATGGTTGTGGGCGATAACCTGCAAGTTCTGGTTGCGACTTTCCTGTATAATATTTGTGTGTTCTGATTTATTTGCAAGTATTTCTTTTTAAAAGAAAGTGTCCGCATGATGAATCACATTTTATAACCCTGATAATCGGTCAAAAATATAAAATTAGATTTAATCTTCAACAGAAAAAAAAATGAAAAAAAATAAATTCAGCATCCGTAAAGTAAAAGACTTTCTTTATTATGGTTTTGGGGTGGAGCAAGTGGTGTATTTCGTGCGTGTTTACATCCTCCAACCAATGCTTTATTAACTTTTTTAGAGTGTTCCGTCCGAGCAAGAAAAGGGACAATATGTGTTTGATTACATTTTACGTAAGTTCCGTGTGCGCAAGGAAAGAGTTATCAGTGCGCGTAAACGTGCTAATAATTCCTAAGACTTTTGTTAAAACTCACCGTAGCAAAATTGTTAGTGTTCCAGTATTTTATGTTTAAATTTGGAGTGATTATCAAGACTTCAAAGACGTTATGTATAATTTGTTTTTACTTATGTATGTATGTTAACATGCTGAATTGTTCAAAATAAGTTGCCAGTATTTATGTAACATTATAATAATTCTAGGTTACGAGGTGTAAAGTTTCTGATTTTCCAGTATTAATAGACATGGTTGATTAATAAAGATGGTTGATTAATAGACACGTTTGATTAATAGACATGGTTAATTAATAGACATGGTTGATTAATAGACATGGTTGATTTATAGACATGGTTGATTAATAGACATGTTTGATTAACAGACATTTTGATTAATAGACATGGTTGATTAATATACACGGTTGATTAATGGGCATGGTTAATTAATAGACATAGTTGATTATTAGACATGGTTTATTATTAGACATTTTTTTTTACACGGGGATCACTACTTATCAAGGCCCGGAAGCGACTCAGGGATAAGGCTTATTGCATTTACCGTACGTTAGTGTGGAGATTTGATGAAGTGTTTACTTAAGGGGGCGGTTCATTAGGAATTTGTTAACGTTGGACTTGAACACATCCAAGTTGTAGTCAGGTGGGAAGCAAGAAGACGGAACAGAGTTCCACAGGCGTGCAGTTCTAAGAAATAAGCTTTGTTCATGGAATCCACGTTTTGATTCGGGCACATATAAAGAGTGGGGGACATTTTTCACAGTGAATTAAGCTAGACGGGTGTTTTTCGTGAAAGATTGGCGAGGGGGAGGCAAGAGATTGGAGTTCAGATGATCACCTGCCATGGAAATAACAATAAAACAAGGATAGGCTCGCAACGTCTCTTCTGTGGGAGAGAGGTTGCAGGGTAGAGAAAAGGGCATCCCCCATTAAGCCACGAAGTCTATTTTGTACTCTGTCAAGGCAGGATAGGCTGATTTTAGCAGCTCCTGCCCAGATATGGAAGCAGTATTCCATCCTTGGACGTACTTGGCTTTTATATAGATAGAGAATTGCATTAGTAGTGAGATATCTTCTGGAACGGTAGAAGGATCCCACCATCTTTCCAGCGACCTTGGCAACAGACTTGATGTACGTGTTCCATTTCAGATAAGGAGTAAAGGTCAAACCCAGAAGCTTGTCAAAACACGGGGCTTCTCCTAGACGAGAGCCATCCATTTCAATTGATGCCAGATGAGGATCAGAGCGTTGATGATGTAAGGATAGGAGTTTGGTTTTAGATGCATTAAAAGTAACCAGCCACGTCTTCCCCCACTGAACCACGCGCTCGAGATCAGAGGAGAGAGAATCAGAGAGAACTTTGTCATTTGCAGCCTTTGATGTGTTGCCGTAGATGGTTGATTAATAGCCACGCTTGATTAATAGACATGGTTGAATAATAGACATGGTTAATTAATAGACATGTTTGATTAATAGACATGTTTAATTAATAGACATGTTTGATTTATAGACATGTTTTATTAATAGACATGTTTGATTAATAGACATGTTTGATTTATAGACATGATTGATTAATAGACATGGTTGATTAATAGACATGGTTAATTAATAGACATGATTGATTAATAGACATGGTTGATTAATAGACATGTTCAATTTATATACATGGTTGATTAATATACATGTTTAATAATAGACACGTTTGATTATTAGACATGGTTAATTAATAGACATGGTTGATTAATAGACATTTTTAATTAATAGGCATGTTTGATTAATAGATATGGTTAATCAATAGACATGGTTGATTGATAGACATTTTGGATTAATAGGTGCAAGGCTAAAAGTAAAAACATTAACTAGTAGCTATTACGTTAAGCATGCATATTCGTAATGCCGTCCTTCGACCGTTACCTGACAAATTCCATTTTCTTAATTTGCAACTTTTGCACTGATATTCCCCTGTTAAAACTCAAATCTAAAGTTTCGCTTTAATTCAAATACTCAATATATTAATTTTTATGTTAGTAGACTAAGAACTGACAAATGAGTTTGGGAGGCAATTTTTTAAACAAATATATGTACGCATACATAACTAGAGGCTTGCATTTACTATAACCTTTGTACGCACATATTACGCAAGTATAAATCATACAGAACATCAGCATAAGTATAATTACGTAATCTATAATATGAAGGGTAAATATTTTGTTTAAATGTATGTATATATGTGTGTATGTAAAGCTCAAGGATTGGTGTAGGCGTGTGTTAAAAGCACACAAATGCTCTAGCGTCATATATAGCTTCTGCCAATCGAATTATCCTCACGTGCACGTCGTGAGTTCTGCCACCCTAACGAGGCTCTGGTGAATGGCGAGTGTTCATCGCCGTAAAACTGAATCCCCACGGCCTTGTGGGATAAGGTTTTTGAACAAAAGGTTAAGGGTAAGGTAACCCTGACAGAAACCTCAGAGGAGCTTAGGCTCTGTTGACTGTGGCATTTATGACTCACCGCTAATGACATTAGTGGGTTAGAAGGAGATCCTGTAAGCTTTTGTGGAGCAAATCCTTCTAGGAGAGGACAACCCTTACGAGAAGCAATTACCAGTCATCTTGCAATTGTTTGTCAATGGGTTAGTCTGTCTGGCACTCGTGTCGTACAAGCGCTTGCCACTTTAATACAACGATGTACAGATGTTACTTGAGATCTATCTCTTATCTTTTATCTTTGTTTATCTTATCCTTATCTGTCGTGTATTTCTATTGCAAGTCCTATGGCGATGGAGGAATGGCAACGTGTACAGACTTGACCAGTTGGAGGTACACAGTCACAAATCTGCACAGAGGCGACAGGAACCTATCTTAACATCGTTGTTGTGCCTTCACATGACAGAGGTCAACTCCGGTGGTGGTGTCTGTGACTGTGCACCCCTATTCAGGGAGAGCACTGCTCACCGAATGTTTTCGAAAAATGCTAGAAAAAGGTGCACTTAAAATTGTCTGCCATACTATCACTGGTTAGTTTCTTGTGGCTAACGATGGTTCATGAAAGCAGGAAGAAAACAAAATTTATCTCTAAAAAGGAGTAAAATTCAATTTATGCTGTTGGAATGTACGCGCTCTTCTTGATAAAGCGTCATCCAACCGTCCAGAGCGCAGGACAGCGCTTGTCACTGCAGAGCTACGGAGACTTCGTATAGATATTGCTGCTCAGTCATGGACCCCTCTCTCAGGAGAAGATAAAATGACAGCGGTATCATTAGGATACACTCTCTTTTGGATTTGTAAACTGGAGGGTATCCGTAGAAATGGTGGAGTCAGTTTTACGATTAAAACATCCTTGGATGATACTATGGAATTTCCTTCCAGTATCTGTGATCGCATCATGAAACTTTGTGTTCCTCTCTCACATTCCAGATTCATCACTAATCTTTCGGTGTATGCACCAAACCTTCAAGCGAATGAAGATGACATCTTGTGTTTCTATGAGTCTCTGCACTCTGTTTTTGCATCTACACCAATTAATGAAAAACTTGTTATTCTTGGTGATGTCAATGCCTGTGTTGGGAAGAATATGGGACTTGGAGTCCTCTTAGCTGCTTTGGTATCAGTACCATGAATGTTAATGACCTTAAGCTACTAGAGCTGTGTTCAGAATTTAATCTTGCTATCTGTAACGCTTTTATTCGCCGTAAACTGAAGCACAAACTTCATGGATACACCCACGTTCAAAGAATTGTCACCTAATTGACTTAATCATAACTCGAAAACGCGACCTTCGAGATGCATATACTGTAGGGGTCATGAGCATTGCTGAATGTGACACCGATCAGAAGTTGGTGAGAGGAAAGTTTAATTTACGAATCCGTAAGACATTTCGTCACAGTGGTGTTAAGGTGTCTAGCCGTATTGCTGTTGCTAGGTTAAAGTTGCCTGAAGTTCCAAAATAAGGCGGAAAGCTCGATAATCTTGCACTTGATGGCAATTTTAAGACTCAGGTCTATTCTGCTGGTGATGAAGTGCTTGGCTTCAAGAGGGATAAGAACAAGGACTGGTTTGACGACAACAATCTTGAAATTAATTAGTTCCTGATGAATAAACAGGCAATTTATGAATCTTTATTTCGTGAAGATCATTCTGATCATACAACTAATTTGCGACAATACAAAGAGGTCAAAACCATATTGCAACGTTATATAAGAAAAATGAAAAACCAATGATGGATGAATATAACGGCGCAGATCTAAAAGGCGTTTGACACAAAAAAATTCGACGGGATTTTATGAACACTTGCGCCAGGTATTTGTTCCTCCTACCTCTTCATTATCTCCCCTGATGTCGAAAGATGATTCTTTTGTCATTAAGAACCCAGAAAATATCTTGAAAAGATGGCAAGAGCACTTTACTGATGTGTTTCACAATCCCTCAGCAGTAGATGCTGATGCAATTGATAGCTTACCACAATGTGATATATTCAGAATATATCATTTGCCTAATCTGGTTGAGGTGCAGTTGGCTATCGCACAAATCAGCAGTGGCAAGGCACCTGGTTTGGATGGTGTTCGGTTGAGCTTCTTAAGATTGGAGGTGCGAATATTGCTGATGCTATCCTCGATTTTGTTGACGACATCAGGAAGGGGCTCCTGTTCCACAGGATTGGATTAATGGTGTTTTGGTGACCCTGTTTAACGGAAATGGACAGTAGAATTTTTGTGACCAGAACCGTGGGAGTATGCTTTTGGAAGATGATGGGAAAGTTCTCACACGATTTCAATTAAACAGGTTACTGGAGGATGTTTGTCTTAATGCTATTCCAGAGTCACAAAATGGCTTTAGGTCTTGCAGAGGAACAATGGATATGATTTTTTCGACACGGCAAGTCCAGGAGGAATGCTTGGAACAACAGATACAACTGTATCAAGTGTTTGTGGATCTAACTAAAACATTTGACACCGTTGACAGGGATGTTCTCTGATTAATCTTAGAGAAAGGAGAGTGTCCTCCAACCTTTGTTTGAATATTTAAGGAACTGCACAGGGACATGAAAGCTCGAGTCTCGTTTAAAGGAAAATTGTTTGATGAAATCCCAGTTGACAATGGTGTCAAACAAGGTGATATTCCTGCCCCTACTCTTTTCTCTATATATTTTGCTGCTCTACTTGCTCATGTGTTTCAGGATTGCGATAGAGGTATCATGTTAAAGTTTCGAACCACAGGTCGTATTTTTAATCTTAAAAAATTTAATGCCATGTCTTGGTCAAAGTGCAGACGATGCTGTTTGGGGGATGGGGGTTGTCGCACACTGAGACTGGCATGCAGCATATAATGGATAGCTTGCTGACCCCTTCACTGCCTTTGGTCTGAGGATCAATCTGTCTAAAACAAAAGTGATGTTCACTTCTGCACTGGGCAAGTCATACGTGGTGCCGAACATCATTGTCTGTGGTGCTAGACTGGGAGTAGTTGATTCATTTGTGCACCTTGGTAGTTCTCTTTCAAGGGGTGGTTGTCTCGACACTGAAATCTACAGGCGAATTCAGAAGGCATCTGCAACTTTTGGAAGGTTGGAAAAGAGGGTTTGGTCTGACCGTTGCATCATAGACAGGACTAAGATCTTCGTTTACAAGACCTGTGTGCTAACCACACTGTTGTAGGCATATTAAATGGCTTGAACTATTTCAACAAAAATGCTTGATACGTATCTTAAACATCAAGTGGCAAGTACAAGTACCCGATAAAGAAGTCCTTGTGAGAGCATGTTGCTCTAGTGTTCGGATCCTTGTAATCAGATCTCACATTCGTTGGGTGGGCCACTTTGTTCAAATTAATGCTTGTAGACTGCCTAAAACAATTTTTTTACGGGGAGCTGGAAAAGGGCAAGCGTCTTTAACACAAGCCTAGGAAGAGGTTCAAGGACACTAAAAAAATAATTTGAAAATCTTACAAATCGACATCAACACATGGGAAGAATTACTCTGCAAAGGTCGAAGTGGCGAAAGCTTTACGTGAAAGTTGTGATGCTCTAGAGAAAGAAAGCAGGGCCATAGCAATCTGAAGCGAGAGTTTCGCAAAACTTTAATTGACGGTCTTAACCGTAACGCACAAAGCTGGAAATGCGACACTTGTGAACGAGTGCTTTTGTGAAAAGCTGGCTACGTCAACTACATTTAGTCGCACAAAGCTCCTGTTCAGTTAAACTTTGCACCTATTAGTCCGGGCCAAACGATCTGTTTAGCATGCAGTAAAGTTTGCAAGCCTACTGCTGGTCTGAGAAGACATGTGATTGTTCATATGAATACGCTTCAACCTCCAGAGGAAGTCAACTCGATGGAAATTTCTCAATTTGTATATCACAACTGCTTCAAGAGGTGCAAATTCAGAGTCATCTGAGATGGCATGAGCGACAAGACTGGGAGAACTCAATGTGATGCCGATCATCGGGAAAGATGCAACAATCATGCAAGGTATAAATTTTAGTTGAATTAAGTGTCCCTAATGATGCTGGCCTTAATGAAGCTGAAAGGGAGAAGATGATGAAATATCAAGGTTTTGTGCCTAGTATGAAAAGAAGGTTGCATCTAAAGATCTCATTCACTCAAGTCATTATATCATCAAAACCTACCTGTCGAATACTTCTGGTGAACAAAGTGCAAGTCGAATACAACCAATTGCATTCCAAGGAACGGTTAGGATCTTAAAAAAGATACCTCGGTTGAAGTGATTGAAATAGCGAGTGAATGTCCAGCATGCGGTAGAATGCCCCAGCGCCATAAAAACAAAACGCTTAGAAAATTAAGACACGACGAAAAACATTTGTCCTTATTTAATATCCAATAATGATAATAAATAGTGAATTCAGTGTATTTTTGTTGATAATAAATATTTTATTGTGTCAAAAATATTACATTTATTGAAACAAATTTATTGTGTGCGTATTAGGATCAATTTATTTCCAGTGCTTCATAGCGAAATATCCAGACAAACATTGCGTACAAATATCTATGGAGGCAACGTTATACCTTGGATATCCGCAGAAAGTTCTGATTTACCACATAGTGTTGCAACGGCTCTTAAGGTAACTGCAGATCTTGGGGTGGCTTGAGAATCTGTTGTAGAGACCCATCATCTTGGGGTAGCTGCTGAACATGTTGGGGAAGTCCCTATACATATTTTCCATGCAACAATAGAACATCATGTCGCACCACATCATCTGGAATAGACAAAGAAGAAACGGTCGGGGATAAATCCTCGAAAATAACAACATGCACGGCTGGTGTTCTTGTGTTTTACATGATAAACTGTTGCTTCAAATTTGCGATAAACTATACATTAATTCGGTATATTATATAAGAATCCGGTACTTTTGCAGATTTTGAATCGGACGTATCTAAACGTTCGCCTTACTTTGCCTAGAACATGACCTTAGTCGCTCAAGTTCGCTTGGAATGTGATGTAAGACGCTGTTCCGTCAATCAGAATGCGCGTCAACGAACAGACAACATGAGGGCAAATATTTCAAGTGAAAAAAAAAAGAAAAACGGAAAAGCGGCTAGCTGTTACACGAAAATCATCGAAACTAAAAGCACTATGAATTTATTGATGTTAGACAAATAACTGCAGACGCCCTAAACAGGTTTTTTTTTTTTTCAAAATCAGAAATAAATCGGATGCCAAAAACAATTACATTTTATACGGTGTTAGATGCATCCTTGCAAAGAGAGGTTTTGTAAACGACGAATGTGGCTTGAGATGCACAAACCTTTTTTTTCAATTTCACTTAACAATTTAAAGAAAATTTTTAATAAGTGAACATTTTTAAAACCTGTTCTTTTAATTTTCTTGAAAAAGAATTTTTGAACAAACTAACAAAAAATACTCGAAAATGCAAAACATATTTGTGTCTTTGAAACTTTTAAAAAATTTTGAAAGACCAAAAACAATACATAATTTGTTTTGAAAAACAACAACAAATAAACGTTGTTTACTAAACATTATCTATCTAAAATAAATATAATAATACACACAAATACTATAGTAAATTTCCCCTACCCTGAAAAAAAATGTTTGCCATCTAACATTAAATAAATAATAAAACAAAATTAACCTAGCTCGTTGGTTTGGATTTTTTTTTTTTTTTTTTTTTACGATTTTCAATTTGTTTTTGATTTGTTTCGTACCGTTTTTAAGATTACATAATCGGTGACGCACTGCATATCCGACGGTTGACGTCATGTTCCGGGCAATGGCCAGCGGCCGGTTTGATACTCTCGGTTTAAAATTTGTACACGTACCAAAATCATTAATACAAACATTTAATGGTTCCTTATTTTGTATTTATTCGATATTATACTTAATTAAACAAGTTATCTAAACTTAAGATTAATCTAAATCTAATGTATAAAAGCTATATCTTTAGCTGTCTGTCCCCCATATTTTAAAATTCTATCACATCCGTAACTGAAAGATCGGATAGCGGCACTAAGCGCCTCAAATGATTAGATTCTTTCCGGACCGTAATTTTATGGGGGTTTAGTCGCTTAAAACAGTTTTTAATGGGACAAAAAAATTGTAATATATTTTGTACATTTTTCTTAGTTTATTTTTTAATTTTTAATACATCTATTTGCGTATAATCTTTGTATAGTGGAAACGTCGCCAGCTTTGAATGCTATTATTTCGGTTCGATTCAGAAGTATAAGTTAAACAACGTTTTATATGCTGACAAGACTGGAAAACTATATGTCTTGGTTTCAATTCTTAGGTGATGGAATCCAAGTAATGTATTTGTTTTACTTCTAATATCATTACTATCTATTGGGTACAATAGAAGAATCATTACAGTTTTGGCTCTATAATAACAAAAAAATAAGGTATTAGCGTTAATTTGTAAAAAAGTAATTCAGCGTATTAGATGCTCGTCTGAGCTTTAATCTATGGTCCTCCCCTCGTCAAACATTCACGAAAAGCACTCGTCTAGCCAGAACCCGTGCCAATAGTTTCCCACACTCTTTATCAGTGCCTGGACCTAAACGTAGATTCCATGAGCAGAGCCCTTTTCTTAGAACTACACGCCTGTGGAACTCTCTTCCTTTGGCCTGCTTCCCAGGTTACTTCAGTGTTATTGTCTTCAAGTCCAATGTAAACAAGTTCTGCATGAACCGTAGCCCTACATAATCCAACTTACTAAAATCCCAATACCTATGTTAAAAACGCTATAATCACATTGACTAATTAACCCTTATCCTCGAGTGGCCTTCTGGCCTTGATAAGTGATGATTCCTTTGTAAATTAAAAAAAATGTCACGACCGAGCAATGCCGGACGGTCTGCTTGTATATATATATATATATATATATATATATATATATATATATATATATATATATATATATATATATATATATATATGTATATATATACTCGGGTTTTTTTATATTCAAAAGTAATGGACTAATGAATTCAACGAGGTTGTTAGATAGTGCTCAATAAAAAGAGCTAAAAATACTTATTTATTGTTATATAAACATGCTCACATCCCGCTGCTACAAATAGCCACTTGTTTCAATCAAACAACAGATATCATCAGGCAGCGACTTGATTATTCAAAAGTTCAATGAATACTCGTCATTGAACTTTTGAATAGTCAAGTCGCTGCCTGATGATTTCTGTTATTTGATTGAAACAAGTGGCTATTTCTAGCAGCGGGATGTGAGCATGTTTATATAACAATAAACAAGTATATATATATATATATATATATATATATATATATATATATATATATATATATATATATATATATATATACAAATTTACTTCGGAGAAGACAAATGAGTTATCTTAAATAATTACGTTACTTTTTTTTCTAGGTGACCCTACTTCTTGACAACCCAATAAACAAATGTTCGTTATTATATAAAACACCTATAATCGATTTTAATGATATGTAACACATATGCACTTGTTCACGGAGTTTTCTATATTTCAGCTGCTTTCAAATATAAACTGGTTATCGCCTCATAATTTTCTCGTAAGACAACAGATAACTTCTTTAAGGGGAGTTGCGCGTGTAATGATACTCATTTTATTCCGAGCAACGTCAGGTCCTACTGCTAGTCTAATTTATAAAACTTACTATGTCTGCCTGTGTGTACCTGTCTACTTACATTTTTTTCGAACTGAATCTCATCCAAACCGCAAGGTCACAGAGCGGCGCAAAATTGTCAAACAATTACATTTTTCTGTGAACTGTTTTTTTTTCTGTTTTTGGCTAGTAAAAATAGCTGCTAGAAAGTTAATATAAAAAATAATCAATTTGCCAGCCGTAAGTCGATTAAACATGTTATTCGCACTCACGCGTAAATATATTTTGCATACATTTGTACGTTAGAGTATGTTCCTTTTTTTTGGCGATTTCTTATTCAACTGACGATAGCTTAAACAGTAGTTACTAATGCTACAAAAGTTATATTTTTATACTTTTGAAATCACTACAAAATATTGAATAAAATATCGATAGAAAATTTTCACAGTATTAATAAATAAAAAACCTGCATAAATTATAATATCATATTAAAGTGTATTTTACCATAGGGCAACGACGGACGTCCAGCTCGTAAAAATATATTCCGATGGGAGGGTAACAAACTTATGTTTATATCGGCTTATATCATAGATTATTAATTTATTTGCAAACTTAGACGTATGCAAGTCGTTCAAACTTACCTGGTCACCCATGAACCACTGGCTTCCACTATTGCGCAGGCAAAGGGTTCTCTCCATAAAAGGCATGACACGATTAAAGGTGTTCATGTATCTCCAGTACATGTAGTTCTGGTAAAACAAAATAAAAAAAAAATCATAAATTACCAGGTGCTTTCAATAAGTTTTCAGATTTGTTCGTATGGACATTTTTATTGATAATACACACATGAAACGCTAATCCCCATTCGAAGTAATATCCTCCAGCAAAAATTCACTTGTTGTACGTTCCAGAGTCCCTTGTGTGATCCTGCCAATGACCCTCATCACACCTTTTTTCTCCTCAGTTTTCTCATAACGACAGCCTTGAAGTTTTTCCTTGAGCTTAGGAAATAACCAAAAGTTACAGGGAGAAATGTCTAGATTATAAAGGTTGACGAAGTCTCATGATGTCATCTTGGCCAAATAGTCTGTGACAAGGATAGAGTTGTGGACAACACCCTTGAGACAAACGTCGCGTAAATTTAAAGTTCCTTACGAATAATTGTGTGTACAGTTCCCAAACTGACATCAAATTGAAACTTATTGTCTCTATAGACACACGAAGGTCGTCATCCATGAATTTTTTTTTGGGGGGGAGGCAATCAACCCTGTATTCTGACGTCCTTACTCCCCCACCTCTAATCATCCCTCATGAACTCCCTGTCTTCATTGGATCTCTTATGCCACTAAGAAACTGATGATTGATTCATGCAAGATGGTCAATTTACAAAACTTTATTCCAGAATGATTTCCATATATTCTATCCACATTTAAGAAGCAACCGCATCGGCCCATTTCATTAAAGAAAGTCTATTTTAATAATAAGTTCCGTGTTATGATATTTTGTTGTAATAGAATAGTTTTAATTGTTCTATTAAGAAATATTTTTTAATTTGATTTCTTAAATTTATTTTTTATATCATTTATATTTAATTTAAAATATTTTCAATTAGTATTACCGACACCAGTTGTCTTTAAAAACAGAAGGATATTTATTTAAGCTATGAGAGTCAGTTCCCCATAAAGCAGTGAAAGTTATATTATTTAATTTTCATAGACGAAATTAGACGTTTACGTTTTTATAAATTCAACATATGATCCACTTTCAGAATAATAAAAAGTAATAATATTGTGTGCATCTAAAAATAGTATATAACTAACCCCTTCACCTTCCAATATATTTCAACCTGACAACGGCGGGTATATACAGCAGATAGATAGTAGAACTGTGATTATACGAGGAGTCATTATTTAATATATAATCAGAACATAAGAGAAAACAGACTTTTATCTTGTGTACAGAATTAAAACGCGTAACCATAATTAATCACTGAAGATTTCACTTGTAGTCCAACAATATTTGTGAGAAAATAAATTATATCCGATTATATAAATGGACAATTAAGAATGTATTTTATTAAAATGTATAATTTAATAATCAGCGTGGATCATATATAAACTACCGTTTAGAAATCTACCTTAGCCAATATCTTTTCTCCTTTCGTTTTCAAAATGGCTACCTACATGCCTGACGAAGGTCAAAACTGCATCGACCTAGACGTAGCACAAATAACACTCGAGATAAGAACAATAGTTCGATCAAAACAAGTAATAAAAACAATCAGTCCTAATATAAAAAAAAATCAAGAACTGTAATAAAAAAAAAGTCTCGTTTTATAATTGCATTTTAAATATAGTTTCAGTAGACATCGGGCTATTTAAAAACCAAAGTAAAAAAGATACTTACGTCATAGTTGCTGCAGTTTCCTTCTCCGCCGAAACCGTAGTCATTCATGTTGTACTGGAAAGAAAAAAAAACAAGATGGCGTCATTGTTTGAGTTTTTTGTTTGTTTTTTCATAGTAATAATTCCAAAAGAGTAATACAATCATAAAATAAGTGTTGATATAATAAATTATTACTAAACTAAAACATCATTAAGTACTGGTAGATTACTCAAATTATGAGATCGATATCGGAATTATTGCGTAAATGTTTTATGGCTTGCTTTCGAAGAATATCATTGATATTTATAAGAAAATTAATATGATTATATTGCAATTTATATAATCTCTGAATAAATAAGACAAAGATATATATATATATATATATATATATATATATATATATATATATATATATATTACCCTCTATCTTAGGTTGAGCATTTGGGAAGTGATATACAAGTTACCATTAGTGTATGAAGCGATGATCTTTGTGTAAACAAACTGAGCTTAGTTAATTTTGACAATACCAAAACATAGTTAATTCACTTCCCGAAGTACATCAACCGTATAGCGCAACGATTTGAAGCTCCGACTGTCGTTTGGGTGATCAGATTTCCATCCTGGCTTGAGGTAGTTGCTTATCTAGGCCCACTGATGAGCTGCGAAACAGTACTGTATGTGGATGTCCATATATATATATATATATATATATATATATATATATATATATATATATATATATAAGTATAATCAAAAACTCTAAACCGAAGATTTACATGCCATTTTTCTTTTTTTAGAGAAAGAATCCCATCCAATAAAGAAAAAATGGTGAAATATCCTTATTGCGCGGAATTTCGAAGATGTAAGTTTTTTTTTTCATCGGCGGAAAAAAAACTACTTAGCAAATCATAAAGATGACGGACGTTAAGATTTCCTTGTTATAGTATTGCATGAAATGTTACTCTCTGATGTTCGTAAAATGCAGTTTGTGTAGAGTAATATTTGGAAATAATTGCTTGCATAATATTTGTCAAAAAGGAGAGAGAAAGAGGAAAGGAAGAAAAAAAGCAATCAAACCGCATTGTGCAAGTCTATACTGTAATGTAATTCAGTGTGAATGTCACGAATCATAAAATGAATACAGGAGTTTGCAAAGTTTTAAATTTAATTACGAAGGATGATAATGAAAACGTATATGAGATTAAATCCTGTGCGGTTCCGAGGAGTATATAAGAAATTTGTTGAGATTATTATAAACAACGGCATTTGACTAGTAAACTTCCTCTAATAATTGCTGTAGTATATATATATATATATATATATATATATATATATATATATATATATATATATATATATATATATGTGGAGGAAGTGAGGAAGCATGCCTGCGAGAATTTTTTTTACCCGAATATGATGGCCAACATATTAAAAATATACTATTTGTTGTAAAAATCTAATGGATAAAAATCTGAAGAAGTTGGTGAGGACATGATATTTGTACAGAAAGATAAATCGTAAAATTGCCAACTTATTAATGAAACGGCTGTAATGGAAAACTCAAGGAAATAAACGAAGGTTATAAAAAGAAAATGCGAGTCTTTGAATTTTCAACAAAATTTTGCACTATATATATATATATATATATATATATATATATATATATATATATATATATGTATGTATATTAAATTCGTATATTCAGGCAACATTTTTCATTCAATTAAAAATTAATAAATACATTGGAGATATTTTGCTTTACGTTGATTTTTTCGATTTTTCAAAATCTAAAATATTAATGAAAGTTTCATAGTTATCCCGAGTGCTTTCAAATCTATTGCTCGGATGTGAGGCATTCGAGTACAGATCCAATGATCCTCTGGTCAAGTCCGGGTGTACCTCAGTATTTTATTGTAATTTTTTCTCATTAATGAGTTTAATTTACGATAACATAAGCTGTACTTTTTAAAATCGACGCAAATCATTTATTTCGTTTACATATTTTAAAACTAACGATTAATTAGACCACACTTTTCCAGGGCATTCATCGTCAAACCCAAATATTCTTCTATTGTAAATAAAAAGATAAGATTCATTGAACGATATTATCATTATTATTTTTATTTATTTTTGCGAATTAGTTCACCGGGCAAATAATCCCTCGTAATATATAATATTCAATATATGATTAATTCTATAATAATACATTCGCAATCTGCATAAATTAAAATATTATGTTTAAAGGTATTGTACGACGGAGCAACGACGAGTGGCCAGCTAATGTCTTTATAAATGTAATACTCTGTAGGTGGTCTTGTGCGTCGTAGCTTACCTGAAAAATCATATAACTCTTGAAAATACATATTTTGATATGTGATATTTTTCAAACGTATATACTCATATTGTATATTGCATGCATTATCATTTAACTCTACCTCTCTAATGCTTATAGACAGAAGGTGAAATAAATGCGTACAGAAAATGATATTCAAACGAAACAAGCAGGAAGCACTGATAAGATTTTAAATAGTTGACTCACCCTGAAGCGACCGTTCTTCCAGTGGTAGTACCTCATGTAATCGTGCATGATTTCATAGAAGCAATCAGCGATGTAGTCACACCTCATCATGTCCATGGAACTCCTGGGGTAGAAATCTACAAAACATGATACGTATTAATTTTTTTAGTTATATAAAAAGAAATGCAATCTCGTACAGCTTAAATACTGCGATAAAACATATGCGGTGGTCTCATAATGCGATAGACACTTTGTAATGCTTCTTGAATATGATTAGACTATAGTCTCTCCTACGAACAATAATGTCAGTGGTCACTCACAAAAAGTCGCGTTCCTATCTACAGGCCTTCGGGACAAGATCAAAGTGTAGTATCTATTCCGGCAGATACTGCAAGCTATGACTAGCTATGACTAGCTATGACTAGCAAAGACCAGATGTGGGGGCAACCCCACATGCCTGACCTTTAACCAGCTCCCATTTCCCACCTCTCGGGAGCTGGTCCCCTTTTCCCTTCCCCCTCCCTTCACTCCTCACATTAAAAATCGGCCTTGTGCCTAATTTGCTCGGTGGGGGAGCAAATAAATACCATCTGTTCCGGCAGATACTGCACTACAGATAATTTGTACCAGTCAATGGAGGGGAAACCCTCTATACTGGGACAATTATTATTTTTGGTAACCAGAGTGACCCCTTTTAGGGGAGCTGGTTTTTACCTCACATTAAAAACGGCCTTGTGCCTAATTTGCTCAGTGGGGGAGCAAATAAATACCATCTGTTCCGGCAGATGCTGCACTTAAGATGATTTGTACCAGTCAATGGAGGGGAAACCCTCTATACTGGGACAATTATTATTTTTGGTAACCAGAGTGACCCCTTTTTGCCTACTTTTAGGGGAGCTGGTTTTTACCTCACATTAAAAACGGCCTTGTGCCTAATTTGCTCAGTGGGGGAGCAAATAAATACCATCTGTTCCGGCAGATGCTGCACTTAAGATAATTTGTACCAGTCAATGGAGGGGAAACCCTCTATACTGGGACAATTATTATTTTTGGTAACCAGAGTGCCCCCTTTTTGCCTACTTTTAGGGGAGCTGGTTTTTACCTCACATTAAAAACGGCCTTGTGCCTAATTTGCTCAGTGGGGGAGCAAATAAATACCATCTGTTCCGGCAGATGCTGCAAGCTATGACTAGCTATGACTAGCAAAGACCAGATGTGGGGGCAACCCCACATGCCTGACCTTTAACCAGCTCCCATTTCCCACCTCTCGGGAGCTGGTCCCCTTCTTCCCTTCCCCCTCCCTTCACTCCTCACATTAAAAATTGGCCTTGTGCCTAATTTGCTCGGTGGGGGAGCAAATAAATACCATCTGTTCCGGCAGATACTGCAAGCAAAGACCAGATGTGGGGGCAACCCCACATGCCTGACCTTTCACCAGCTCCCATTTCCCACCTCTCGGGAGCTGGTCCCCTTTTTCTCTTCCCCTTTCCTTCACTCCTCACATTAAAAATCGGCCTTGTGCCTAATTTGCTCGGTGGGGGAGCAAATAAATACCATCTGTTCCGGCAGATGCTGCAAGCTATGACTTGCTATGACTAGCAAAGTCCAGATATGGGGGCAACCCCACATGCCTGACCTTTAACCAGCTCCCATTTCCAACCTCTCGGGAGCTGGTCCCCTGTTTCCGTTCCCCCTCCCTTCACTCCTCACATTAAAAATCGGCCTTGTGCCTAATTTGCTCGGTGGGGGAGCAAATAAATATCATCTGTTCCAGCAGATACTGCAAGCTATGACTAGCTAGGACTAGCTATGACTAGCAAAGACCAGATGTGGGGGCAACCCCACATGCTTGACCTTTAACCAGCTCCCATTTCCCACCTCTCGGGAGCTGGTCCCCTTTTTCCCTTCCCCCTCCATTCACTCCTCACATTAAAAATCGGCCTTGTGCCTAATTTGCTCGGTGGGGGAGCAAATAAATACCATCTGTTCCGGCAGATACTGCAAGCAAAGACCCTATGTGGGGGCGACCCCACAGATAAGACCTTGGTTAATGTAGGGGCAACCCTTCATACCAATTGTCACTATCCAGATCCCCTAGTCCCCGGGGAGTTGGTCCCCATTTCCCCTTGACTCTTCACTTTAAAAATCGGCCTTGTGCCTAATTTGCTCAGTGGGGGAGCAAATACATACCTCAAAGTGTAGTATCTGTTCTTCTATTTCTTGTTCTCTTTCGGTGGAGGAGAAATCCTTCACGAGTGAGACAATTTTTATTTGTGTACCTTTTCTCCACGTTAAAAAACGCCCCTGGTGTCTAACTCTGTCCCGTGGGGAGGCATAGTAAATAGGTACAATAAAAAGGGAAACATCCTGTGTTTATATGTCTAGCTAAAACATAACGTTTCCAAAATACACAAGAAACCTGTTACAATGCTTTTATCTTTCTTTTTGTTATTTGTTATTGTTTCTCATTTAATAAGATTTTTCCACTTTCAGGTGGTTTTTGAAACAGTTTATCTGTTCATTTTTTTATTTCATATATATATATATATATATATATATATATATATATATACATACATACATACATACATATATATATATATATATATATATGTTGTCTGGCGATTCTTTAGCGATATAAAGAACTTCGAAGTGCTATAATATTTCTGTCTTTGTCTCTCTCTTTCTCTATGTATAAATTATTATTATTATTATTATTATTATTATTATTATTATTATTATTATTATTATTACAGTGTCGCTTAGTGTCCTAGAAATGCATCCACTGAAACAACATGGTTCTACCAAAAAGTGATCAATGGCTTGCAGAGAAGGAATATTTTATTTATTTATACAAACAAACATGGGTACATATGTGCATACACGTTTCTGTGATCACCCGTCATTGGGTAGACTACGTCGTCAAGCCAAGAAAATCTTGACTTGAGGGCGTAGTCACCCCAATGACGGCTAATTACTGAAACATGTATGCACATATGTAGCCATCAATGTTTGTATAAATATATTAACTATATACATATATATTATTTATAAATTAAATATATATGCATATATATATAATTAAATATATATATTATTTATAAATTAAATATATATATATATATTTAATTTATAAATAATATATATATTTAATTATATATATATGCATATATATTTAATTTATAAATAATATATATATTTAATTATATATATATGCATATATATTTAATTTATAAATAATATATATGTATATACATATATATATATATATATATTATATATATGTATATATATATATAGCATTGAGCGCTCACACAGTATTGATACGTAGCTGTTAGTTTAATAAGTATAACTTGATATTTTTCGATTAATAATTTATCAGCATACTCATGAATTATTATATAGATAATATATTTTTGTAATTTAAGCTTTAAGATGAAAGGAAATTCACATAAGAAATATAGATAAAATGTACTTACTGTATTCACGGGCCAAGTACCTGCAGATAGCCATTGTCTCAGGCATCCTCATGCCACCGTCCATCTCAAGACAAGGGAGGTAATTGCAGGGGAAATCTGGAATAAAAAATATTCAAATTAATTGCTTTACGAATGGCATGTGTTCGATTAAGCTTAATGTTATCCAAAACATAATAAAAATAACTGCATGTTCTTTTATATATGTATATAAATCAAACAATATATATATATATATATATATATATATATATATATATTAAGTAATGTGATTGATAATTTAAAATTTAAAAATCAAATTATAATTAAATTAAAAATCCGTTTCATAAGAAGGAACAACAACAAAATCAATTACCTGTACGATTTAAATTTAATAAAACCCTTCAAAATTTGCTGACGAGGAGACCTTGCTTATTAAAAAACTATATGTAATAATTATTGTCCGTGACTTGTTGTCTACCACAATAAAAAGCATTGTTTTCCGAAACGATCGTACAGATACTTGATTTTGTTGTTGTTCCTTCTTATGAAACTGATTTTTAATTTAATTATAATTTGATTTTTAAATTTTAAATTATCAGTCACATTACTTAATATTGAATTCGCTCTAGGATATTTACCTATCGAGCTTATTATATATCTAAATTACAACGAGCACTTTCTCTTTCCTGTATTTTAATTAAACTAGTAATTTCACTGTTACATTGAAATACACTCAGCTCTTTAGACTATTGTTCTAATCTCCTTAAAATATATATATATATATATATATATATATGCGTGTGTGTGTGTTAAAATAGTAAATCGATTAACTGTTAAACAACTGGTCACAGACAAGTAGAATACACAGGAAATAGTAATCATACAGCGAGTATAAATCTTGGTTGGATTGAGGAATAACGCGTGCAGAAATATATTGGTAAGTTTAAATGCAATTATGTTTATTTGAAATTGCTTCCTTTTACACATGCGCCAATTCATTTATAGTGTAAAGTGGCTTATTGTTATATATATATATATATATATATATATATACATATATACATACATATATATATATATATATATATATATATATATATATATATATATATATATATATATATATAAACAAACGGAAGTTTGTTTAAATAGACATTTGGCGAGATTACTTACGGGTACCGCTTTCGTGGGTGCTGCGGTAGATCTGCTGACTGCCAACTCGATGGTACTATGTCCAATACTCGGCTTGGGAGAAGTGCTAGCTTAGCGGCACTGATGAGTCGCGATACAAAGGAACAGGACTGTATATCGATGACTTATGTCGTAAGTAATCTCATCCGCTACTTAATTGGCTGAGAAATGCGACGCTCGCTCTTTGTTTATCAACAAAGCGGTTAAAGCACTGTGCAAGTGGTGGAAGGATGTCTGTTTAAGTAGACATTTGGCGAAATTATTTACGGGGGCCGCTCCCATGGGTCGGTCGGTAGAACTGCTGACTGTCAACGCGATGGTTCTAGGTTCAATCCTCGGCTTGGGAGAGATGCTAGTCCAGTGGCACTGATGAGTTGTGATACAACGAACAGAACCTTATGTCGATGACTACACACACACAGATATATATATATATATATATATATATATATATATATATATATATATATATATATATATTTATATATTCCACGTATTTATAGCTTAAGCGTTGAGGAACGTGGCTGGAAGGTAGATTTTTGTTATCGACAGAATATCAACAGACATGCAAGTGGAAAAGCGCGCTTCGGACTTGTACGATCGAGGTACCAGAAGGGCATGGCTTAATTGCACTGAGAATCGTAATGACTATGTAGAAACATGAATCCTGTACCAGAAAACGACGCTCATGTTTTATGATACCATTACTGTTTCCGTAAAACGTGTTAGTTTTTTTCTGGGTATGGGGTAAAAAATAAGGAGCGTTATTTACCCGATTATCATAAATAAATGGAACGTATTTTGTGGATGAATAAAATTGAACCTAAGAGGTGACCCAAGGTATACGTTTAACTTCGAGTCTTACAGTTGATAGACTTTAGTGAAGGGTGACCTGTGACTGTGGCAAACCAAAGGTTTTCATTTATGCAATGTATTATAATGCATATCTACTTAGATGTTTTCACAGAGGATTCCAAGTTGGTTGTATAGCTGCCACCTCACATATTAAAAGTCGGCATGAAAGTCAACCCCAAAGCGTACCTGGATGTGCTGAAGAATGTGGTTGTGACATTTAAACGCGAACCCGACGTTGTGAATAAACATCCCGCAAATAAACAATGAAAAAGAAAATTCGACACTAGTTTTTTTTTTTCTGTTAAAATTAAAATAATTTATTGCCGGTCGTTTCATCACGAAGCCTCCAACACATATTTTCAAACCGAATATTGTCGCATTTCTGCATTTCCTTCTCTGCGTTACTAAACAGATTTCTAGTCTGCATCTATATTATATTGTGTTTAATATGCATTTACATTTGAAAAAAGTAAACAAATGAATGAATAGATGGTAATACGAAAGACCTGTTCGAAGTAAAAACTTTCAAATTGGTTTCATGAATATGAGGTGATGATATTGCCCAGTTGTAGAACGCCATAACTAATATGCCAACATTGAACCGAAAAAATTGTACCCAAGTTATCACAAATAAATAATAATACATACAGATAAAATTGTCACCTTAAAAAGACGACCTGATTTTATTTCCGTTTGATGAAAACCTGTTTTTCATTTTGTTGTAGACCCTCTACTAGTTGGATAGTCGTGTACAAATCCCAAGAGCGATATGAGCCTTCCATCATGTTTTAAAGTGTCAAAATGTTCAACGAGCGAGATCGGAGATGGGCCGCTGTACAACTCATTCTCTTTACCAATACAAGTTATGAAAAGAGGGTAATGCCCAGTTCCTAAAATTCAAATTGGTATGGTTCAACGCTTTAAGGCACAGCTCAACATTGGACGACCAAGGGTTATGATTTTTGCTGTTGTTTCAAGTGAGGGCCACATCATGGCACCTCACATTTTCAAAGTCGGCATGAAAGTCAACACACGAGTGTACCTGGATGTGCTGAAGAATATGTCGATCTCCTGGTATAATTATGTGGCCGCTGGCAGACCCTGGGTGTGGCAGCAGAACTCTCTGCCGGCTCACAAGTCCAACGGGACCCAGGCTTGTCTTTAGGAGCAGTGCTACGACTTTGTACCTTTCTCTCAGTGGTCCTCCTTCTTTCCTCGACTAAACACGCTGGAGTATTTCGTTTAGTCATACGTCGAGAACATTACAAACATGACTTCTCACAACACCCAAACCAGCCTGATCGCCACCCTCCGTCGGGTCTTTTTAAACACAGGAATCACCACTTATCACGGTCCGGAGGCCACTCAAGGATAAGGGTTAATGGGTATACATTAGTCAATGTGATCACAGCGTAGTAAACATAAATTTTGTAAGTTGGATTACACAGGGGGGTGGTTCATCAAGAAATGGTTTACATTGTTCCTGAAGACAATCAGATTATAGCCAGCTGGAAAACAGGCCAACGGAAGACAGTTCCACAGGCATGCAGTTCTAAGAAATAAGCTCTGGTCATGGAATCTACATTTAGGTTTAGGCACAGATAAAGAGTGTGTGAAACTATTGGTGATGGTTCTAGCTAGACAAGTGTTTTTCATGAAAGTTTGGCGTGGGAACATAGATTGAAACTCAGATGAGCATCCGCCATGGAAATAACGATAAAGCAGAGACAGGCCGCAACGTCTCTTCTGTGGAAAAAGGTTGCAGGGAAGAGAAAAGGGCATCCGCCACTAAGCTACGAAATCTATTTTGTATGCTCAAACTATCCAAAACGTCACCGGCAATGCAAGATGTGGTAAAAGCTTAAAGCCACCCTTATTGACCATTTCTTGCAGTCTTAAAGGAGGATCAACTGAACGAGCTCCAGCCGACGCTTGTGAAAAAGGCATGCTTCCAGTTCCGGATCCGTATCGAGGCGGTGACTGAAGACGGCTTCATTGAATAAATGTCAGCTCTACTTCCTAAGTTACTTGAATTGATTTTTTAAATAAAAGTTTTTAAATGAAGCTGTAGTGTTGTTTTCTTCATGACGATACGTTTTTGGTTCCACCTTGTAATGACAGAATAGATAGCGATAGATAAAAGGAGACACATGATATATTTAAAGAGAAATAGGTAGAATGAAGGCAGAATAGAGAGAGAAAGAAAGACATAATAGTGATAGAGAGATAGACAGTATAAATAGAGATAGACGAGATATATAGAGAATTAGATAGAGATAGATAGAATATATACGTAGCAACAGAATAGGTAGAGAAATAGAGAATAGATACATACTATACATCCACAACATAATTTTATATATTTTATGAAAGTTTGTTTTACGAATATTTATGTAACGAACCTACTGACATGGGTGCAAATGACCAAGCCGTGGGACATGGTAACGTGACAGCGGAGGAAGAGGAGAGACATAATAGTTAGAGATAAAGAGATATATGGAATAGAGAGACAGGTAGATAAAACAGATAGACGTCACTGCGGAAGGGTAGAAAAATAGTACAGACGATAATAAAATGCACGTGACAGTGGAAAAAAACCTTTTGATCACGCATCGACATGCTAGAATTTTCTCCTTAACCATATAGTGGAAGACTGAGCTTTTAAAGAGAATGCAAGCCTCATTTATCTTTTGAACTTTTAACAAGATTTGCGGACGACCATATTATCATATGCTTCGAAAATATGTGTCAGGCGGCCTGGTTTGAGGGTGACCGGTAATAAATACTTTTTTTTTGCACTTTGTTGCTGATATGGAAAAATCTGTGTCGAATGTTCTCCTTCATTTTTTGACGAGACTTTCATACTTAACATCCGGTTCTTGTTAAAATGTTACGGTATTATATTTTACTCGAACCCGAAGATTCATAATCATAATTTTATATCCGTCGTGTATTTTCACACTTCAAAACAAGCGTCCAAGAAATACCGGAAGTTGGTATAATCATATTGTTACCCATCTGTATAATGACTTGACCCATCATTGCTTAATCTAGCTATTTATACGCTAACGCATATTTTAACGACGTATATTTTTATAGCTGAATCCAAAGGAAAATATGTTTCTTATCATTCTGCAACAATGCCAGTGAGAGAAATCATAGCTTTTCTTCATGGATATGATGTCGGCCATATGGAACAATATAGTAAGATATGGTAAGGAAATTGTTTCCACTTTCTTAGTAGAACAGAATAAATTATCTATCCATCGATCTAGCTATCCGTTTATCTCGATCTATTTATCTATCTAACCGGAGAGATAGACAAGTGATGGATATGATGACTATTCATAAAACCTGTCAAAATATGGTAAAAGCAGATCATAGACAAGTTCACCGGAAGTATCTTATCAGCTGATCGAATCTACGTGCATGCCACGCGATCAGGTTAGCTGGAGATCATGAAAGAGTTGGAACTTGGAATTGAAGCAGAGTGGTTCGCTTTACGGTTGTCTCTGCTCCTCCTTGTGTCTCTCAATGTAGATGCTAAGACCACAAGCAAAGAAATTCACTTTCTATTCTTCTGCGCAATATCCTGGAAAGTGAAAAAAATACTATAATGAAAACCAATCATCGTTTTGGAGTCAATGTGTTTCGTCCCAAAGGTGCCAGTCTCGACCAAGAACAAGATGAAGTCAAGATGGACCAGGTTCAGTGAGCAGAGAAGACAAAGTTATGTCGAAGATACAGATAGGACCATACACGCACGCATAAAAACATTACATGATTATGAAACATAGAACGGGTAATAGATATACCACACCACACCATAACTAAGCGTTCAAGTAATGAAGATCCAACCCTAGATATTTAGTAACACATTTAGGACACGTCACAAACAAACACAAAACGTATACACCCGTTTCCATTGGGTCCCGTTAATGTTAGATAATGTAACATTGGGAACCAGAAAAGAGAACGAGTTTTTCTAGTGGTAGTGACTTAAAGTCTTCTTGGACGACAAGGACTCAGGTATGTACCCATTTACTTACCTCCCCCAGGAGGTCAGAGTACGACACAACGTCAATATTTTATTTGGGGGGAAATCCAGCTCTCCATAAAGGGGCACTATGGATAGGAATAAAAGGAAAATCGTCTCTGACAGGAAGGATTACTCCTTCAGTGATCGAAAACACAAAAGGTGAAGTGTAGCATCAGTACCGCTACTACACCGTGATTTTGGACCGTCATCTAACTTATGACTAGACTTAGCATTGCTTAACTTCGTTTTTCCTACGACACCGTATCTTTTACCGTAAATACATCTAAAGTTAAGCCCAAAGAAAAGAATATAAATTGCCCTTACCATTCCTGCAACGATCCCAGTCGGAGAATTCGTATCTCTTGTCCATGTATTTGACGCCGGCCATATGGAACATCATACGCATGCACTCGGCACGGCCGCGGCCATTGAAGTAATGGAGGGTGTAGTTAGGCATGGCTGGATTTGTTGTTGAACTTCTTCGAGCAATGGCAAGTTGATCTTTGCTGACAACCACATGAAAACCTCTGTATTTATACTCTTCCGTATAATTAAGTTGTTAGCAACGATAAAGGATTGGATGACACACGTTCCAAGGTCGACTATTCAATATTCCCTGGTCCAACGCTGATTAATTTGTTTGTACTTTAATTTAACAAAACATTGCACAACTTGAATGAGACTCTTTGTTTCGGATTTTCTGTTTTTGTTTTAATTAATCTTAAAGATACCGATTCCAATTTTGTCTTTGAAATGATTCTGTAATTGCTCTCTAGCGGAAACAAACCAAACTTTTAATCAAGAATGAAGACATATTTTTATGTTTCTAAAAATATCAGACGATTCAATAATTTACATTTTTAATTAAATAAATAAAACACATTTTTAATAGATGAGTAATCTTTGTGTTGACTTGTGATTAGAACAAAGAAAAGTGATTATATTGTTAGTTCTTCTGAGTAGCAATGTGAATAACCAGTGTTTTTTCATGTTTCTGAATAAATATATTGCAATTGTCTCTTGCTATACTGGGTGATATTCTTACAACGTTTCTGCCAATGTAATTACCGGCCTTCCTCAGGTACATTTTGAATGAATGACAATTTATCATATTTTTGGATTCTTAGGACTAATCAATAAATAAGATTATTTATTTTATTGTTTCTTAAGTTTTTATTGATCTCAAACGTTCAAATTCCAGTTCTGTCTACCAGTTATTCTGTTAAGTAAAATATATCTCTTTTGGAACTTTTTGTCCAATGGAAACAAATTAAAACTGCCAAAAAAAATGCCTTTCCATGTTTCAAAATTGATCATTTGAAATGGTCTCTTTTCATATGGGATAGTATTCTCACAACGTTTCGGCCGATGTAACAGCCGACCTCCTTCGGGTACATTTTAAATGAATGCCAATTGATCGTATTATTTGGACGTTAGGACTTATAAAACAAACAAAATTTTATAGTCCATTTTGGTCTTTGAAATTATTCCGTTAATTAAACGAAATATCTTGCCGTAATTACTCTCTGTTGGAAACAAACCAAATATTACAGCAATAATCAGGACAGATTTGTATGTCTCTTAAATTATTCCAACATTCAATAATTTATATTTTCAATTATCTAATGCATAAAAAACAAAAATGCGCGTGTGTATGTGTGTGTTTGTATGTCTCACGAGAACTTTCGATAGAGGGGATGGATTCATACGTAATTCATATCAATTTAAAGTCCACCCTCCGGACGACAAATATCGAAAAATTTGAAAAAAGTTTCCTTAATCCTTAACTGGGCAGATTCTACAAGGATTAGTCGTTTTTTTTTTTTTTGTGCGTCGCTATTTTTGCAAGTCATCGTGTCAATTTAATTGATTTCGCTTAATTTCGACTTCCTGAACCTCCCATCCAACGATGGAGATATCGGCAAAGACTTCATGTTTGTTTTTCCTTCCTCGCATTACGGGTTCGAGCCTTCCTGCTTCCTAACACTTTTTTCTCTCTACCCAAAGTGCGTACCGTTGCTATTATTAATGTTTTTAATCCCTACCCCGGGATTCGTTTCTCCATCCAGGCAACGCCGGGGGACCCCGTTACTATACCAATTATTTTAGAATTCTACCCCCAGGGATCCTTACTATACCTCCACACACCGGGCAACAGCGGGTACCTCCTCTAGTATAAATATAAATATATAAATTAAACAGTTTTTTTATAAATTCAATAATCTCTTTGCGAGGTGCCTTCAATAAGTTTCCAGACGTTTTGTACAGACATGCAAAAGTGTAGGAGACCCTTGAAAATTTAGTATGTTATTGCTGTATATTTTATAGGATGACTGATCGATGTTTATGATTTCAGGTTCAAATGAGCAGGTATAACATGAATCGGAATACACCCTACTAAAACCTGATTGTCACAGTTTTGGAATTGCAAAAATGCAATCTGGACGTGAGAACACTTAAAAAGAACGATATGCAATACAATTATGTTTTAAACTCGTAAAAATGCCGAAAACTTGTATGAAATGCTGCAGACTGCTGTCGGGCCATCTTGCATCAATTTTGTAAAGGCATAAGGGATTCAAGAAACGCAGGGGTGTCTGTCAGGAATGAGATGTGCGCAAAGTAAGGAAGTCTGAAGTTGATCGGGTATATATATATATATATATATATATACATATATATATATATATATATATATAGTCATCGACGTACATTCCTGTTTCGTTGTATCACAACCTATTAGTGCTGCTAGACTAGCACCTCTTCCAAGCTGACGATTAAACCTAGAACAATTATATTACAGTCGGTAGTTCAACCGATCGACCCACGGGAGCAGTGCCCGAAAATAACGTTGCCAAATCTCTATTTTAAACAAACATCCATCCACCACTTTTATAGTGCTCAAACCGCTTATTTATAAACAAACGGCGAGCCTCGCATTTTTCAGCCAGATAAGAAGCGGGTGAGATTATTTACGACAGTGCTCTACCCAAAGAAAGTGGGGTAAAATAGAGCGAGGGAGAGAGAGAGTAAGAGAGATAAAATTGATAATAATACAATCTTTTAGCAAATAAAAAAAAAAACTAGCACGATTATAAATTATAATTAGCCCCCAATATTTAATGTTTTTTCTATATGCATGTGTCGTCGGCTCATGAGCTACCGACAGAGGAATACAAAAAATTAAAGCATAAACGATTTTGACTAATATTGTTGATTTTTTTTTGTATGCAAAAGTAATTGCAGGAGCAAAACAAAATGTAAATTTTCCACATCAAACTTCCCTATATATCAAGTTTCATTAAGAGAGAGGTTTGGTAGACCCTTTTGCCACACAGAAATAGTCACTTGTATTGTATTCTAGCAGTGATACCGGAGGTTGCCCGGGTGCGAGATGTAGTGTGGTAGGGAAACTCGGCGGAGGTTCTAAACAACAGAAGGCAGCCAGGGTGGCGACAGGTTTTAAAAAAAAAATTGTAGTAGCATGGGTAAGTAGCGAAATTAAGACAATTTAGGCAGCACGGATTAAGAGAGGTGTATAAAAAAAAGTGGTAGTAGCCAGGTAGGTTCGACCCCATAACAGGAAGGAGAATAATCTCTGATGTTTAGCTGATGCGTCCATCCTGAAAACGGAAATCGTGAGCGCTTCAAATTAAGTGTAGTCAATCGAAAGGAGGCAAAAATGTCGACGAAAGAAGCGACCCCTCTTTGTGAAAAACGGCTTAGTTGAGGCTGAAGGAATTCATATTTTAAGCCAATTCTTCTATATCTGTCGTCAGAAACGTCGAGCTTTTAAATGATACAGATTTTGGCATGGTCCGCCGCGTCAGTCGGACGTTTTTTCGAAACATACAAAGCCACATACGCACAGTTAGGTTTTAACATATATATATATATATATGTATATATATATATATATATGTATATATATGTGTGTGTGTGTGTGTGTGTGTGTGTGTGTGTGTGACAGGACGTTGTCATCGTAAATGCAACCCAATGATGCAGAATGTAGAAATATGCATAAATATAACTGAAAGTAATAGTTAAATAAAATCTATTATCCAATAAGAAACCATAAAAAATGACTAATTAAAATCCGATATTCAAAGATATGAAAATTATTTGACTTTTATCTAGTAACTCGCATATTCTGGGTATTTTAAGAAGTTGATTTTACATTTTTAACAGACAAAGTAGGCTTTTAATACAAATGCACGTGCGACGAAAAACTCAACTTCATATAAATATAATTAATTACACCGTATTCAAGTTAATTAGCGTCTCGATGATTGTAAATACATGCAGGGTTGTAAGGTTTACTAAATATAAAATTTTAAACTGTATCGAAGGGAAATCGGATTAATTGGTTAGCAGAAAAATATGAAAAAAAGTCCTAAAATTAAAAAAAGTACTTTGTACATGTTTGTAGATAGGCGTGATTTTAGGGAAGGGTGTTATAAACGTGTCAGTTCAGCGGCCAGTCAACAGCAAGCCTTCTTTGCATCCTTTAGACATTAGAAAAAGCCGCACATAAAACTCCACTTCCCTCCTCCTACTCTACCACGTCTAGACATTAAACATGCTAGAATCGAATATAAGGCAAGTTAGACCCAAATTCACACGCGCGCGCGAACATGCAGATACACACAATCACACACACAGTCTCTCTCATACACACACACACACACACACACACACTCTCTCTCTCTCTCTCTCTTTCACTCTATCTCTCTCTTTATCTCTCTATCTCTTTATCTCTCTCCTTTTTCTTGGTCGGTCAGGTGATGGAAGACGTATGCAAATGTCTTTTCAATTATTAAATCATTTCTCTGTGAGAGGTTCATAAGAGTAGTGGTTGATGGGCCGAAATCAGAAGCTCGCAGCCTTAATGCTGGAGTCCCTCAAGGCTCCATACTGGGCCCAACTCTCTTCATGATCAACATCAATGATCTTCCAAATCACATTCTTATATCATTCATATACATTTATGCTGACAACACTACCACCTATGGCACCACATGAAAGACTGTAAACGACAAAGTCTCTCTGATTCTCACTCCTCTGATCTTGAACAAGTGGTAACATGGGGAAAGAGGTGGATAGTAACTTTAATGCATCTAAGACCAAGCTTCTATCTTTACATTTTCGACGCTCTGGTCCTCATGTGGCAACAATCGAAATGAATGGCTCCCCTCTCAGGGAAGCTTCATGTTTTGATAAGATTCTTGGCTTTACATTTACTCCTGATCTGAAATGGAACCCATACATCGAATCAGTTGCCCAGGTTACTGGAAAAATTTTGGGGTCTTTCTATCGATCTAGTAGATATCTCACTGCTGATGCAATTCTCTAGCTTTATAAAAGCCAGATACATCCAAAGATGGAGTATTGCTACAACATCTGGGCATTAGCTTCTAACTCAGCCCCTCCCCTTGTGCTCTCTGTTCTGAGTCTAACGCACTGAATATATTGTAACTTAATTTCTTTTTGACGTCAGAAATGTGCTCAACCACGTGAATATTTTTTCAGGTATATTTATATACATATTTCTCTAATACGTCTTTGGGCACAAAAAGAACAGTTATAAATTCTATTTGCATTGTCCCAACTCTGACCTCTACTTGTATCGTTATTTCTAATATAATAGACACTGCTCCACATAGCTATCGTCGTATCCAAATTGCAACATGTATTCTTTTCAACTCTTTAATACTGGGTTCGATTCTAGCGTTTTCCATTAATAAATATTATTTTTGAACATATTTACTTTGTTTTTCTAATTACTGGGATCTTCCATTTACAACAAGTAACCTTAAATTTAATTTCGACAACCTCGTAACTCTCGCTTTTTATCCTTTAGTCCTTGCATTTCTTGATCGATGTTTCCAACAAAGAAAGACGAATTGATGTGTCTGTTTTTTTTTTTAGAATTTATTCATATAGACTTATCTTTGGATAGTTTTTGAGCATAGAGTTGTACTTTTTAATTTCTAAAATCGAGTAGGTTCGTGCTTTGTCTGATGCAATTTAAAAAAAGAAACTCAGTTTCTAGTTTCTTATATTACAGAAATTCATTGAACTGGCGATGGAATACAATATTCAACTTACAGCTTTCACGTTTGATCGTAATATATTTCGTGGAATTTGGAACTTGGATTTTACTCTCGCTTCTCATTTTATCTTTTAGTTATCACATTCCACGTTCAATTTGTCTTACAAGGGTGTGTATGTTTCTGCGTAGCTGATTTGCAGTCGCCGTTTCCCTCTGGTTGACACAGTTTAGTGGTTGATTCGGCGGGGGAATGAATCGGCGTCAAATTAGTACTTCATGATTATAGTCAAAGTAATTTTTATGGTTTTTAGATGAATTTAGCTACCAAATATATTTTTCTTTTAATAAAATTAGAATAATAAGTATTGAAAGAAAAACGATTGATTTAAAAAAGAACTTTAAAAAAACATGTTTATTTAAAACGCAATACAAGAACAAAATAACTCAATCATAAACAACGATAGTGTCTCCTATATACCATTTTGATTGCAAGAATTCCCCTCCCTAGTAATGTATCATAGGTTTAGTCAACAGATGCGACATACAAAGTAAATACATCTTGCCTAATAGCCACTATTTTTCTAGTTTTCGACCACCATTTTAGACACATTTAGTCGTGACAATAAAATGCTACATTGCATCCCACAAGCAACACAATAACTACCGCAGCATCTACAGAGAAAGGAGCCCATACGTTTCTCTCTAAATATTTACTCTTACCACTTCTACCAGTTTTAACGTTGAAGAAATCTACATTTTTCTATTCTTATGCGATTTCATTTCCACAAATGGTTAAGTCATAGACAGATATAACATACTATTCCTAATTACAGATTTCCAAATAATAAAAGCTACTTAACCTACCTCCGACAATTCTGATTGGCTGATCGCTGAACATACCCATATTCAAGATTAACGATATCCGCATAATAAACGAACGCTAAGATACCATTAAATTATGGCGTCGGTAACATACATATTTTTCACTGCATATAAAAATTTGGCGTCATCACGATAAATATTATTACCTCCGCCGTTATTAGCATTGGTTGTATAGGCCACTTTGGAACTTCCAAATATATGTTAAAAAATACAAACATAAACCAATTACCAAAACACTTATGTTATCTTAATTTTACCACCACGACGCCGCCGACAACGAAGACGACGACGATAACGAAGACAAATACAATTCGTGTAAATTGATGAATTTTAAATCAGTCGCGTTGCATATATATTTATATGTTGCAGAGTTTACCTCCCAGTTATTTGCTTCTTATTATTTTACGCTTTCTCCTCCACGGAAACATAAGTGCATAAACACAGTCCTTTTTTAAATTAAGAAAATAATATGGAAATATAATCTTGTTGTTGAAGACCGAGTGCTGCTTGTTATTGTGTTGTGTTTTAAACAAACACAACTATTTTTGTGCTTACGCTCTTGTGTTATTTTTTTAATAGTATTCTCAAATTTAATTGTAATTTCTTAGGAATGAATGATTAGAAGTACTAAGTGCATTTGTTAGCTTATGTGTTGATTTATTTATATGTGTCGTCTAACTGTTTGTGATATGTATAATGTCTATTATGGGGTTCTTCACTATCTGAACCCTAAGCTATCATGGTGTAGTATATTTACGTTCCGTGATCATAAAAGTGTGCTGCGTCCGTGTGTTTCAGACTTTTACATGAACACACACATGTATTTTGTATACCTCATCAACTTTTTAACTGTGTCGTTGGTCTTGTGGTGTACGTGAAACTCACCTGTTTTTGGACGGAAGCCGGAACCTGTATAAACGAATGCATTTCACTCCAAGACAATTGTTGGTTTTATATAGTTTTTATTCACTTTCCCGGTGTCGACCGTAGGAGAATGGAAAGTAAGTACTTTACTTGGTTTGTTAATTCTAGTCTCCAAATTGGAGACACGTCAGCTCCCTCCCCGGTTTATATTTCATAATGTTTGGAAAACTTTTATCAAAACATAGCTTTACATCTTATATCTTGTTTCCATCGGCAGTTAGATAGATTGCTAGATCGAGATAGAAAGATTGCTAAATCGAAATAGATAGATTACTAGATCGAGATAGATAGATCGCTAAATCAAATAGATAAATGGCTAGATCAAAATAGATACACATAGATACATAGATATATCGACAGAACTATAAATAGCAGATAATTTCTCGTGTCCCACAACTATATAACGTACTGATCACCATATATAATTCTTTGTATTTGAAATCTGCTAGGTCCTTCAGCCTCAGTTCGAACCGAAACTTTCTTTAGGAAGGGACTTTTCTCTTTATTCACCGTTTTCTCTGCCTGAGCCCAATCACAGTCGCCTATCCATCTGACTTCGGTCTGTTGTTCCTCTCAAATCTCGGTAATTCTCGCAGCTAGTCTCGCTCTCTTTCCATAAAAGCAACCACGTCTACTGCTTCTTCTTCTTCTTCTTCTTCTTCTTCTTCTTCTTCCTTTTCTTCCTCTCCCAGCCCTGTGTGTTGACAAAAAACAGAGCAGACTTTCTGTCTCTTGGAGGTAAGTACATTAGAAGAATTACTACTACACTATTTTTAATTGAATATAACATTTTCTATTACAACACAGTCACACGAATAAATTAACAACAATAACAAATGGACATTAAATAATTTTGATTAATTCAATTGTTCTTTTTTTATTATTCAATGGTATATTTTCTTTGTTTTTGCAATGAATGCATTGAAAGAAATTAATTAGACATTAATAATCTCCAAAGCAAGATATGAGTGAATACAGTATTTACTATGTATGAGTCTTTGTATTAGTAAGAAGAGCAGAAATCTAATGCTAGGGACAGCCAAGAAAATTTTTCTTCGTCATAAAAAAGTGTGTCTAGTGATGAGAATTTTCTGAAATACAAAGGATTTATTTACAAACAACCACTGGTGTAATCGACATCTTTCACAGCTATCTTTGGTATGAGTATTGAATGTTGTGACTGTTGTTGGCCAAACGAATTACTTAACCAAACTCTGGTTAAACTAACAATTCCTCAGTTAAATTCTTACTCCAACACGTTACACACTGTTGTAAAAACTTCCTCCCCCAAAACACGGATTTTTTTCAAGTTGACTTGCACAAGACTACGTACGTAGCACGTCGTCTTCAAACTCGTCCCTCTGTTTGCTCCAAGTCCGTTTTTATTCATGTCTCTCATTGGCATCTGCATCGCTAACGTGATTCTCAATCATAAAACAAACTTATATCTTTTCATTTTATTCTCTCTCTTTCTTGGTTTTACACGACCCAACATTTAAGGCACGCACACTAGCGAAGTAAGTTACGATTTTCCCGAGACGAACACAAGTAATGTTTTCTTTAAAATTATTACATAATAAATTAATAGGCAGAAATATGTAAAATTGCAGAGAACGCAGTGCTCACTATAACAAACCGTCAATATTAGTAAGCAGCATAGTAATTTCTATTACACAATCGTTGTAGAAACAAAACAGAAATTTAACAGTAGCACAAAAATACCAAAACAATGCAACAATTTTTAGTTAATGCATATACTTTTTATTTATCAATTAATAATTCTATTGCTTGCTCAGATATTTGAAGAAAATTGGACCAGATGTAAGTGTTACCGGACCAATTCTCATATATATATATATATATATATATATATATATATATATATATATATATATATATATATCGATTTCATTTCATAAGACAAGTTACAATTTCGTTATCTCAGACGATGTTTACCAGCAGGTGTTGCAACGGCTCTTAAGGTAACTGCAGATCTTGGGGTGGCTGGAGAATCTGTTGTACAAACCCATCATCTTGGGGTAGCTGCTGAACATGTTCGGGTAATCTCTGTACATATTTTCCATGCAACAATAGAACATCATGTCACACCACATCATCTGGAAAGATAAGAATTTTAAGGATGAGTTCATATAAATAGTAGACATAATCCTTTCTAATTAATTATTATAAATTATTGCCCCAAATAGTCAGTAATCAAATAATCAGTTTTTGCTTTAAATTAAACAGAGCTCATCTTAAAGCCTACCAGTTCAAATCCTCAAACTTTAGCATTAGTTATTTTCAAAAAAACAAAATAATAATAATAAATAAATAAATCCCCGAATGAAAGGCTTATTTAACACATTTTTTCGGTTTCTAATTGTTGTGTCGTAACACAAGAGTAAAAAAAAATCAAGTCGGTGTTGGTTGAAGCCAAGTACGTCCAAGGATGGAATACTGTTGCCATATCTGGGCAGCAGCTGCTAAAAACAGCCTATCCTGCCTTGACAGAGTACAAAATAGACTTCGTGGCTTAGAGGGGGATGCCCTTTTCTCTACCCTGCAACCTCTCTCCCACAGAAGAGACGTTGTGAGCCTATCCTTGTTTTATCGTTATTTCCATGGCAGGTGCTCGTCTGAACTCCAATCTCTGGTCCCCTCCTCGCCAATCTTTCACGAAAAACACCCGTCTAGCTGAATCCACTGTGAAAAATTTCCCCCACTCTATATCTGTGCCTAAACTAAAACGCGGATTCCATGAATAAAGCTTCTTTCTTAGAACTGCACGCCTGTAGAACTCTGTTCCGTCTGCCTGCTTCCCACCGGACTACAACTTGGATGTCTTCAAGTCCGATGTTAACAAATTCCTAATGAACAGCCCCTTTAAGTAAACACTTTATCAAATGTTCACACTAACGTAATGTACTTGCAATAACTCTTATCCCTGAGTGGCTTCCGGGCCTTGATAAGTGGTGATCACTGTGTAAAAAAAAAACAACAACCGAAAAGTATTAACATCCCAGGTACAAAAGTAGGAAGGCGGGTATAACTGACTAGCATTCAGCTAGGCAGTGAAGTACTGTCGCTCCTTCTCACCGGTGTAGACATTACTGGAACGATATATATAAGGAGAACCGGTGTAATTCCCCTTATGCATAGAAAGGCCAGTATAACATTAATAAATTATATATATATATATATATATATATATATATATATATATATATTACACAACTTTCGTACATTTCTAACGGACCTAGTTCTGCGTTCAACGTTTTAAAAGAATGTGTCCTCAATAGTATCAGACCTGACGGATGGTTACTTGTAGGTATAGACCGCTTCATACACTCCAAAAAAAGTTCAACAAAAACCTAACAACCGGCCATTGCGCACAGAAAAAAAAAACTATTTCTATTGCTTCCAATGTAATAGATGTACTGAAACGAAAGCCTGTCTGTATTTTATCGTTATTTACATGGTAAGTGCTCGTCTGAGCTTCAATCTATGATACCCCTGGCCTGATTTTCACGAAAAATACTCGTTTAGTTGAAACCACTATAAATAATTTCCCCCACTCTTAATCTGTGCTTAAACCTAAACGTAGATGCCATGAACAACGCTTCTTTCATAGATCTGCACGCCTATGAAAATCTATAACATTTTTTTTTGCTTTTCAACTGATTACAATATGGCCGTCCTCAAGTCCAATGTTAACAAATTCTTTATAAGTCATCTTAGTAACTAATCAAATTTATTAAATTTCCACTACTATCGATTAGTACGACATGTTTTCATTGATTATTGTACCCCTATTAACCCATATTTTTCATTAGCCTGGTGATTCCTTTGTAAAACACGCACGCACACACGCACATACACACGAACACACAAATACACACACAAACACACACAAATCTATAGTCGTGTGAATATTGAGTTTCATTATAGATACCTGTTTTACAAATATTTCAATGGTGGATGCTCTGACGAACTACAAGCCCTTGTACCCCCTCGAAGAAAATACGTCCGGCAAACCCGATAAGCAGCGAAGCCCCGCCCCTACACAGTTGAAATCTCTAGATGTAAGAAAGCCTTCTTCTTTAAGAACTTCTTCCCCAGAACTGCAGAACCTTGGAATTCTCTTCCCGTTTTTCTGCTTCCTCAACTGCACTGGCATGCAGAATTTAAAGTGTAATGTGAACAGACATCTTGCTGCTAAACTCCCTACATAGTACCTGTAACTTAGGTCCCTGATAGTAGCCAGCAAAGTAGCAATGCCCCTTGTTTTGGTGGAACATGTAAAAAAAAAATAAATAAAAAATATTAAATTTATTTTTAGATATGAAACTTATTATTAAAGAAAAACCTTTGTTTTTAAGATGTCATAACTTACCTGATCTCCCATGAACCACTGGCTTCCACCATTGCGCATGCACAGAGTTCTCTCCATGAAAGGCATGACACGGTTGAAGGTGTTCATGTATCTCCAGTACATGTAGTTCTATGAAAAAAAAACAGACACATGACTCAATTGATATTTTATCATATCATAAAAACACATATCACAGTTTCCAGAGTTTTCTTAATGATAAGTTTATGTCAATATTATGATCGCACATTTAGGAAAACCTAGCACATGTATTAAAACTAGCAGGACCTGTGGAATGTCTTCGAATAAGAAATATATTTAATCAATTTGTTAGGATAAAGTTGATATTTTCTGATCGCTCAAAAGATTAGTTTTATGGAGAGAAAAGAC
This sequence comes from Euprymna scolopes, assembly GCF_053919585.1. NCBI lineage: Eukaryota > Metazoa > Mollusca > Cephalopoda > Sepiida > Sepiolidae > Euprymna > Euprymna scolopes. The sequence continues at coordinate 1,701,397 of NC_136521.1, read as the reverse complement.
AATTACATTCAACAAAGTTAAGCGTAATAACATTTCAATAAAAAAATAACGTGTATTATATTTTAAATATAAAAATTATCTAAATAAGGTTGGTTGGTTGATTGGTTGGTTGTTTTTGTTTTACGGCATATTAACCTTTTCGGGTTATTTAATGACGAATCCAAAGATTTTGAAGAAAAATTTTTTCAATAGAACATATTTTTTGTTTTCACGTCGGTTTCTATTTAACCCATAGTTGGGACCCTAACAGGTACTACCACTCCGGGTCAGAGTGGACCTGGGAGCAATGGTAATTAAAGGGTGGCGCCACACTCTTCAAACCCACAAGCTGGGGCCTCACCACTGGATATAGTTTAAGGTCATATCCAGGACCCCCATTGAGGGACTTTTACCCTCTGCAGGGAGGCAGCCGGCGTATTCTAATGCCCCACCGAGTGAGCCATCTAAATTATATATATATATATATATATACACATATATATACTATGTTATATATATACATATATATATATATATATATATATATATATATATATATATATACTATGTTATATGCTTGAAGCTTAATTAAACCGTGAGGATTTTGTAAACAAAAAACATATCCATTTGCTTAGAATGAGTAATAATCGCTCAGAAATACACCTTCTTTCGAATATTTTCCTTGTCAAGTTGTTATTAGCAGAAATGATTTAGTAGTAAATATTCGGGAATTTCTTTTCAACTGTGATATTTTACATACGTCGACATCATAAATAATCTTAAACAAACAATTATCTGTTTATTTTACAAACTTTCCGTGGTGTAATTTGGTTTCAAACACTAACATACAAGTTGTATTTAAATATTAAAACAATGCTTATATCACGAAGAACACGATATTTACTACACCCACAAACACACACACATACACACACAAACACACACACATACACACACAAACACACACAGTCAGACACATACACCTATATATATGTATATATATATATATATATATATATAAAATTAAAGATAGATTGGAGTTACATTTTTGGATTTTACCGTCATTGGATGCTTTCCATTTCACCTGTCTTTCCATTCTTGTGAAATCAGCTTTTTCTTCACCATATTCCCTCTGCTTCACTTTTTGTTATCAAGTAAGATATTTGACTTTCTTGCAGGTTCATCAAATACTTTTGTATGCAAAATCCGATCCCGCATTTTGCTAAGTCCTACCCTCTGACTAGAAGGAAAATATTTCTTTGAAACTCCGCGGATTAAGGACGATCCACTTATTAAGTGTTTCCTTTTCAGATTAAATATGTTTTTAACTCTTTTTCAAAGTGTTTTAACATGTTTTATTAATTATTTGCTCTTATGTATATGTATATATATATATATATATATATATATATATATATATATATATATATATATTATGTAAATCTTTTTTTGTTTGAAACATAAACAACTGTGAAATTTATTCCGCTTTCGTTCATTTCCAATTTGATGACGTTACTTACAAAATAATAAGAATTTTGAAATTATAGCGAAATTAGTCATAAGTATTTAAGGATTTGAACTTACATCGTAGTTGCTGCAGTTTCCTTCTCCGCCGAAACCGTATTCGTTCATGTTGTACTAAAAATTAAAAAAAAAAAGATGGCGTCAATCTCAGGTGTTTTATTTATTTTTTTAAATATCTTCAGTCGTAAAAATGTTTAATTCAATCGTCAAATAGTTTTTTTTTTAATCTTTAATAAATTATTATTTACTTTAGTAATAAATAAATATTAATACATGTTTACGTCCTGGTAAATCAAGTCGTGACGTGACCCTCCTTTGGAGCGGTAGGGCTCCCCATGTGAGTGGAAGTTGAGACTTCCGAAACACTGGAGAATGCCGGGCAGATATGCTTGTTTTATTTGCTAAAGTAATGATTATGCCTGGTAAACAGCATCCAACCCTGCTGAAAGAAGATAAATGTTATTGTTTGGTGGAAAACTGGAACTTGTGGCACTTTGAGAATAGGTAACGGAAATCGAGGTTATGAGCTTAAACTTCTGAGGTCTAAGAAAGCTGCACACACTCCCCTCGCCAATATCGGTAGAGTTTGAGCTGAGATTTGAGAGAAATCAAATACAAATGAAGAGTCGTCGCTACCCCTCTCTACCCGAACCGTCACCACGGCAAATCCGATAGTAATTAAATCTAATTGTGTCTCAGTAGTGTTTTATCAAAATTAACATCTGAACTATATATATATATATAATTATATATATATATATATAATCTATATTTTGTACATCTATCTTGAATTAATCAGTAGAATAGATGTATTCGAGTCTGTCTTTCTTTTATGTGCATGAAATTGATTCATTTCCAGTGTGACAGATCGAGGAGGCAATGGCCTATCAATCCGAATTCCGGCTAGATCGACTGAGTCCCCTGCGAAGGACCAGCAGAGGTCACATTGGGGTCCGTGACCGAAGACTGACTCGTATGTGACGAGGAGCTCCCTCATTTAGGGATCACCAAAAGGTCACAATTAAACCACGTGTGAAATTAACGTAATGATCCAAGTAAAAAACATAGCATTTTTATATGCATGTAAAATGTCAACATGTAAACAAAAGGAATATCTACATTTTACAAACTGTATAATTTTTGTGTCGTGTAATTTAGTTTGCTTGCGGATAATAAGAATATGATAAACTTGTTAGCTGTCTTTTGATTAAATGTTTGGAGTGATAGTCGTTGACCTTAAAACGGAATTCGATTAAACCACGTTTTCTTATTTTGTCGTACAACTGAAGCAAACGCAAATGAAACGTGGCCGTTTTTTCAAAAATCCTGCCATGTTTGAGTACAATATAGATATGTTAAATGAGACAAGTTTTTACATCTGCTTCGCTGTCCCGCATAAACAATCTCTAACTCTACTATTATATAAAATTCACTTTGTGTGTATGAGTTATTTCCTTATAGGTTCCGAAACGGCTAAGCCTGTCTTCTGCAAATGTTACGCAAACGTAATTTATATGTCTGGCAGTGTTCTTCAATATATTCTGTACATACATTCATCCTATAAGTATCGAAAATCGAAGATATCCGATCCTAAAATTAGTCTTTATTGATTACTAATAAAAATATTTTTTCAGGGAAATAGTTTATGTTCCAAGCGAGATAATAAAATCTTAACAAATAATTTCATCGTAGAACACCCCATCCCGCAGATTTGTTGACATCTTGAAATATTGTTCAGTGGTAAAGAATTCGACTATAGATCGAACGATCCCGTATCCAAGCCTGAGTCTACCTCACATTTTTTTTCTCATTAATGGAAGCACTTTTCGATAAAAGAAGAGGTACCATTTAACATCGCCACAAATTATTTATTTGCATATTTTGAAACATAACATTAATCAAAAGTGAGTTTTCAGTGTATTTATAACCAAGCCCACATATCAGCTAACGTGATATTGTAAACAAACACAGACGGTATTTGAAGAACTTTATTATCATTATTATTTATTTTATTTATTTATTCATTTATATTTGCGAATTAGTTCGCTGTGTAAATTCTTCCTCAGAATATATAACATTAAATAAAAGATTAATTCAATAATAATTAATACACAGCAAGAATTAAGTAAAATATCATGTTAAAGCGAATTGTAACGACTGCGCAACGCCGGGCGTTCAGCTAGTTTTAAATAAAAACAAGTAAATCACACACACACATTCTGAATATTCAAATTACGCAATATTAAAACACCTTTACTAAAACTAAACATGTTAAAACCTGATACTGAAAGTTGTAATCAGAGTTTTTTTTTCTGTCTGTTTCGATTTACTCAAAACCGCACACACCTCGTCTTCTCATGTATCGTTCTCTTCTTCCTCTTCTACTTCTTGCTCTTTTTCTTCTTTTTTTCTTCTCAGTCGTCAGAAGCGTCGTCTTTGTCTTGACTACGTTTTTCCTTCTCCCTTCTTGCTCACAGTCACCCGTTTTTATGCTAAGCTGAACTCTCGTGTGTGCGAGAGAACACGAGATTTTGCGTGATTACTTGGCAATATTAACCGGCCGCCGCCATCTTGCCATTTTTCTTTGGACGTGCCCGCTTTGCAGAGTGCACACCTCGAGCGTTTGTCAGGTAAGCCCGTCTGTTCGCAATTTATTACACAAAAGTGGTTGTTTTATAATTACTACATAGATAGCGGAAACTATTTGGGCGTGGAACTCTTTTTTATTTGAGATTACCTTAAATCGGAGATCAAAGAAAACACATTACTCCCGGCCTAGTATTGGTCTTTTGCTTTGTAAATGACATCGGAAACAAGTGGGCGACATCGGATTCCAGTTATCGGTTAATGACTACCGAATGCATAATCAGATTACACAACTCACATGACACAGATATTAGACTAATTTAAGAATCATTAATGGCATCTGAAAATATTTGACTCACTTTGAATCCTGCGGTCTGTCAGATGTAGTATCGCATGTAATTGTCTAGACATCCTTTTTTCAGTATCCTTATTACTTTCTCGCGTTTACATTGATCACGTTTCTTATGTATGTTTTTAAATCTTTATAATTGTACTGTTACAGCGTTCTCAAACCTATAAAAACTCCATTGAAAACAAGCCTAATGTGTCTTCAGTGTGAATTGATCGAAAAGAAGATGACAATTCAGTGAGCAACTCATGGTGCGTATAATAAAACCATACATATTATTTTTGTTTGTATATTGTACGACATTCATCATGGGCGGGTTGATACTACTTCTTCTAGAGAAGAAATTATCAAAAGAATATAAAATTTAAAGGCGATCCCAAGATTAATGTACACTAGCAGGCAGGGTTGCACGGCCGTAAAATACGCATAATATTATATTTTAATTGATACAGAAATTGAGACATGTGCACGCGAGTATTATTTTTTGTTTTTAAATAGATTATTTCTTTTAAGTAAGATAATAATTGAGCTGAGATCGAAACCAATACCTAAAGACAATGAGTCAAGTACGATAACCATTTGAACAGCTGGACATATATTTAAATATGTTTTGAAACCTTATTTTATTCTTAACTACGCTGTCATATTTCACGATCGCGCATAAAAAAGATAAAAATCCGATGAAACCACATACTAATTTTCCAATTTTGACTGTTTAGTAGCGGTTTTCTCCGGATGTAAATCGATTATAATTTTTTCCACATGTCTGAATTCCCTATATTTCAAATTGTAAGTCTGCAGATTAAAAAGTCCTTGAGTATATCGGTTGATATAGTTCTATTAGATTGATATAGGCCAATGTGAACACACATTCATTTTATAGATTATAGATTATGGTACAATTATGTACAAATAAATTATACATAGCACAGACAACACGAGCCTTTATCATATACATAAACCATTTACAATAGTTTAACATAATTGACTCAACTTGAAGCGTTCGTTCATCCAGTAGTAATTTCGTCAACCCCCTTTTCACTATGTCTATCAGTTCTGCAATACGCAGTGATCAGCTTTTTAATGTATATTTCTTAATATTTAACTTGTACTACTACTGTATTATCAAACAATAAAACCTCCATTTTAAAGCAGCCTCATGCGTCTTGCATGGAAATAAATGAAAACAACTCTGACAACAAATATCGGTGTGTATAATAAGATCATAAGTCTATCAAGCAAAACGAACATCCACTATATACATGAATTATTAATAATATTCTAAAATTATTAACTTACCCTGAAGCGTCCGTTTTTCCAGTGGTAGTACCTCATGTAATCGTGCATGATTTCATAGAAGCAATCAGCGATGTAGTCACACCTCATCATATCCATGGAAATCCTGGGGTAGAAATCTACAAAGAAAATAACGTATTATTCATATATATTTTAAATTTTAAACTAACACGTTTTCACATTAGATAAAACATGCAACACGTTCATCTCCCATTGTTAATCCTCTTTATACCTGATGCGGATGTTTATTGGTGCACAACTTCCATATATATCCAGATTTTCAAGGATTTTTATATAGTACTTATTGAGCCAATGAAATAGAGCAATTACTGTGTAATTTTTGCGTTGAAAGCCTATAGATAATTCAAGACAATATACAACAAATAAAAGGTTAACGTTCGAACTCTCAGTGTTATATTGTTGGTCTGGGTAGCCTAATCGTTGGCGATTGTCAGTTAATAGAACTATTTCGAGAACAAAAAGGAATGGTTACAAATATAGATATGTTTGTATACTAAGAATAATGTGTATCCATTTCCTTATTGCGGGCTATTATCTTCATCTTCTAATTGCTGTTGCACGAGGTTTCGACCAATTATTTCTCTGGCATACGTTAGGTGGTAAACCGCGACGAGATAAGAATGCATAATCTCCTAACTGTACCCTCAGCAATTAATACCTTCCATAGTTGTTGTTGACTCTCTTGCTTTGGCCAACTAAGCTTCTGGGCGGCTTTGGGTAGGATTGAAACCGCTATCTTCAGACAATGCTCACCTGTAGAAGAGTTGCGATTGTTCTGTCTTTTCTGATAGAACGTTTTCCTTTTCCTTCATCAGATGTTGACTTGTACACAAAGAAAATCTGCTTTAGGTTACTTTGTTCCACAAGTTCGAATACAAACATATTGGGTGAGGGGGATACCTTCAGATTGCTCTTAGACTCTTTCTAATGCCCTCCTGCGATTCTATCTCCTTTGAACAACTCATGATAAAAAATGAAATATACAAACCAGCTGGCATCGTCCGCGATTTTTTGTAACTTTAATTCCAAAATTTCCCCATTCTGGCGTAGCCAGACACTATTATTAAACACAAAAAGCTTCATATTTAATTTCAACTCATGAAAAAATAAATAAAATATACTTACTGTATTCACGTGCCAAATATCTGCAAATAGCCATAGTTTCGGGCATCCTCATGCCGCCATCCATTTCAAGACAAGGGAGGTAATTGCAGGGGAAGTCTGAAAGTAAAAATGATGTTCAAATCCATAATTTCACAACAGGCTTACCTATCATTTATCCAATATGACACAACAATTTCTTTTTAAAATTCTATATATGAATATCAAATTTTCCTTGTAAATGCATGTGGTGTTTGTGCGTAGCAGTTGATAT